>NW_022753479.1:0-4461 GCF_011630105.1 Anneissia japonica
AGAACACAAAATAAATGTATAAAATCATTAAAAAATATAATTAAAAATAAATTTCTATTTGCATAATAAAATATATCTGTAAATAGAGCACACACATAGTTTAATTCAGTATTTCTAATTGATTGAAAATTATAAAATTATTTTTGATTTAACATAATAATAATAATTAAAGCAATCAACTTAGAATTAACTTCTATGTGTGCAAACCTTGAATGTGTCTGTAATCTTAAACAAATTAAAATAGACCACAAAATAAATGTATAAAATCATTAAAAAATATAATTCAAAATAAATTTCTATTTGCATAATAAAATATATCTGTAAATAGAGCACACACATAGTTTAATTCAGTATTTCTAATTGATTGAAAATTATAAAATTATTTTTGATTTAACATAATAATAATAATTCAACCAATCAACTTAGAGTTAACTTCTGTGAGCGCAAACCTTAAATGTGTCTGTAATCTTAAACAAATTAAAATAGAACACAAAATAAATGTATAAAATCATTAAAAAATATAATTTGAAATAAATTTAAATTAAAAATAAATTTCTATTTGCATAATAAAATATATCTGTAAATAGAGCACACACATAGTTTAATTCAGTAATTCTAATTGATTGAAAATTATAAAATTATTTTTGATTTAACATAATAATAATG
The DNA here is from genome assembly GCF_011630105.1 of Anneissia japonica. Taxonomy (NCBI): domain Eukaryota; kingdom Metazoa; phylum Echinodermata; class Crinoidea; order Comatulida; family Comatulidae; genus Anneissia; species Anneissia japonica. The sequence goes on from NW_022753479.1 coordinate 667, forward strand.
ATAATTAAACCAATCAACTTTGGATTAACTTCTATGTGCGCAAACCTTAAATGTGTCTGTAATCTTAAACAAATTAAAATAAAACACAAAATAAATGTATAAAATCATTAAAAAATATAATTTGAAATAAATTTAACTTTATATTTTAATTAATGCAAATCATATCACAAAACAAAGCTCACACAACGAAATTTAATATTTTGACAATAACATTTTAGAAGTAAAGTTAGGTTGTTACTCTTTAGGTAGGGTATGTATTGGAAATAGTTTTAAACATAATTAAGGAGAAGTCTTTAATTATAATTTTTCAAATAATTAAATTTAAAAAAAAAATAATAATTATAATAATAACCAAATTTTCTATTACATTAGTTACACATATTCAACATCACCCATCAATAATCAGTATTAAACAGTCCTTTGTGTTTGTGTGGTGTGCTCTACCATAGCAAATCATTAAAAGTAAATTAAATTCACAAATTATAGTAACTTGATAATACTTATGTCTAACACGTATTGCCACTATTGAATTAAATAAATTGAAAGCTACTGAAATACACACATTTCTTTTAAGAAGTAATATTTATAGTGAATATGACATTAATTATAATGCACTTGGAATACAGATAAATAGAAAAATATAAAACAAAACATTTTTATGTAATCTACCCATATAAGGGCATGATGATGTAATAATTTTCACGAATTATAATAAATTGATAATTAAATTGATAAATTGACTAACACATACCGTATAATAAATTGATAATACTTATGAACACTTATGTCTAATACATATTTCCCACTATTGAATAAAATAATTTGATAGATACTGAAATACACAAATTTCTTTTAAGAATTAATATTTTAAAATATTGGCGCAATTGAATATAGAATATTACTTATATTAGAAAATAACTAAATGCTGAAAGTAAATAAATTTAATTGAAATGTTCAAATTAAATTACATTTAACATAATTGTAATTGCAACAGTTAAATCGTCAAGTTGCTTTATAGTGCATATGACATTTGCTTGTAATGCACTTGGAATACAGATAAATAGAAAACAAAACCAGTTTTATGTAATCTACCCCATGTAATATAAAACAATGTGTAAACTTACAGATTAAAAGTTCTTCATTTAAACAGTTTTCAAAACATTAAATATCCAAAATATAAGTACTAAAATAATCATGTTTTTAATGAATCATAAACATAAATTGTAAACATAACTATTGAAATGGAAATGTTAATAAAAATAATAATACTGTAGTATACTATTAACATGTACACTAAAAAGTAAAACATAATGAAAAAATCTAATATTATAGTAAAAATACTTACTTTCTTAAAAAATTATATACAATATTTATTTGAATAAACACCTCTTAATTTCCCTGTAAATGTGGAATAACAACTCATAAATACACTCAAAACGTGTTGTTGCGTGATCTTAAAGACTTATCAATTCCAACCAGGTTAGAAAATTTGAGGGAGGTGTTTATGATTCAAATTGAGGCTCTGAAGGGGGCGTTTATTCAAATAAATACTGTAATTAAAAATTTAAATATTTAGATCCTTTCAAAAATTCTGCTTTGGTAAAGTACATCATATATACACAGCATTTAATCAATATAAATATAGACCTTAATAAACAAAAAATCTTACCCCATCTAAGTCATTTTAAAGGTTTGTCCTAAGATTTGAAGATAAAATAATGATAAATACAAACATTAAAGAAAAGCAATTAATGATTTTTTTAGATTTTGTAACTAGATTTTAAACATTATACAGTAATTTGAAAATAGAATTATTTTAAGAGAATTAATGGATTTTAATAGGATGATTTTATATAGAATTATACTTGACACTAATTTATTTACTAAATAATTAATAGATAAAAATGACTTCTCCTATAATGAGCAATATTTGATGCCAACAGTGATATAAAGAGCGATCAATTCAGGCAGGGTATGGCTGAAGAGCTGCTGTTCAGAACACGATGCTTAGGTTTAGTATTACCAGAGGTGCCAACCATATCAAATTCTTTGCAACCAAATTTAGTTCTGTACTGCACAGTTAATGTTGTTTCCTGAGTGTAATCTAGGCAACCAAAAGCACTTGTAAATTTATATCCTGATGCCAGTTTAAGTCCCATACTTTCTGATATATAAATAAAATACATAAATATACTCTAAATTTGTTTCCAAATTATTTAAATCTTTTAATAAAATATAACTTTAAATTTTAAATTAATTTTATTTAATACTAGCGTTAAAATAATTAAAATATATGCAAAACAAACTAGTTATTTAAAGCTTTTTTAAACAAAACAAACTTAAATTCTTTAATTTAATTTTAAAATTGCATTAAAGTAATTCTAAAAAATTAATTCTTAAGCAGCCAATTCTAAATTCAATCTAAACAAATAAATAATTTAATTTAATAAAATAACATGTTAGTTCATTTAAATAATTATTTAGCAACATTAATAATGCTAAATTTAATCTAATTTCAAAATTATTCGTATTTGAAAATTCTTTGACACTAATCATTTAATTATAAAAAATATAATTCCTATCCTTGGCAAAGATTGGGAAGAGGGTTGGCGATCTTGCGTGGGTTGTCGTCCATCTTGGGTATAGGGTTCTCACAGATATTTTACTCATCTTGTAATTTACATTTGACTTGTAGCTTGTATTCAGAACTTTGCAGGTTTCTTCGGGCACTCTTGCTGCTTGGCAGTGGTAGTGGGCATGACTTGAGGTAGTACTTGCTGTGTAGTTGAGTCAGGTAAACCTGTTGGTGGGGGCTGCAGGGGTTGCGGAGAAGTGCATTTTTTTTTTTTAGGGAGTTTGCTAGTCAAATAAATACTACACAAAATTGATTCAAATTCTCTCGTCTTTATTTGTTCCTTGTATCATCGTTTATATAACATACCGCCCCCTAAACAACATCCCTATCTTTTTCAGAGGGTTACTGCATTAAATAGCACCCCCTAAATCAAACGAGGGACTGCTTGCGTCAAAGTGTCCTCTACCTCCATAGAGGGCGCACTTTACGTCAACAGCGCCCTCACTTAATTTAGGGGGCACCTAATGCAGTGTAGCTCCAAGATCTTGTAACTCGCAACAGTATTTTTGCAACGCGCAGATCATTATGCATGCAAATAAGTTTTGGAGGAGCGCTATATAAAACAGAGTTAACAATTTTCTGCCAGTTATGAAATTTTCAGTACTGATTATTGGAGGAACAATATCTTAATTTAGTAAACAAAATTGGCTTGCATACTATTCTTTGCACAGGGCACAGTTTCAGTCGGCAGTTAAAGAAGGGCTTAGTTACACCATTTTTTTCCAGGTTGTTGAAAGTTTTTAGTGCAGTGTGCAAATAAGGCTTTTGTAATGAGCTCTATATCAAATTTGGCTTTGCATTTTACTTTGGAGGGAGCACTGTATAAAATTCAGTAAAACAAATTTTGCTTTGTAATTTTTTTTCCAAGTTCCGTGAAAATTTTCTGTGCATTACGAGTACTAATACGTTTTTGGAGGGAGCGCCATATATAAAATTCAGTACAGTAAATAAGTTTTGCTTTGTCTTATTTTTTGCAGAAGGTGCAGTTTTACGAGTCTTTAATGCATTACGCTTAGAAATAGGTGAATACATTACGCTTAGAAATGTGGTGGAATGTTGTTTAAGACATTAGTTTCTTGTATCCTTCAGTCCTTCAGAAATAGGTGAGAGCGCTATTTTGTTACAAGATCTTTGAGTAAATAACCAACCCACTTACCTCC
>NW_022753480.1:0-573 GCF_011630105.1 Anneissia japonica
AAATTCAACATTTTATTGCACTACAGGCTGTTTCATGAGGTACTTCCTCAATCATCAGGTGCTAGTCTCTGAATGAGACTGCAGAATAACAATCATGCATGGTGGAACTGTTAATTGCTGTATAGATTATATTGTTATATAGTTTATTGGTAAACAGGTTAATTAGTATACTCATTGTTATTCATAGAGGTGATTAGAAACTTTGTATTGTATAGGCCTATGTATATTGGTACCGCAGTAGAAATTTTCTTCTATGCCTACATGCACTAATCAATTCATTCCTACGGTTAAGTGAGCTTAATTCAGGGTTACATATAATGAAATATTTCTCGAGCAAATACAGATTACAGCGTTTACTGATATTGGAGTATGGTTTGCATTTACCTAATATTTTCCACTTAATTTCATATTTTATATTATCGGCTTTATGTTTCCAAATGTATTGGCTAAGTGCCGTGCTGTTTTTGTTTTTTTCATTACGGAATGAGCTACTATGTCCTTTATATCTGCCCTTAAAAGTGTTTTCTGTCAGTCCGACATAAGTTTCTATTTTGTTGTCGTCTTGGCTTATGA
>NW_022753481.1:0-640 GCF_011630105.1 Anneissia japonica
TATCTCTCAGAACATTATTGGCATCTGCTGTAATTGTTACAAAAAAAATGCTTTTAAAGAAATTTAAAAAAAATCACATATTGATCTCAGTTCAAAGGAAAAAATAAAACTTATTTCTAAATTTACAATTTTCACCTATAAACCTCTTAATTTCACAAAAGAGTGGGTTCTTTCCAAACAAATACATCCTGCCTAATATTGTGTGTTTAGATTAGATATTTTGCTTTAACTTTGGAAATTGAGATCATTTTAGATACTATTTCTGTATAAACTAATTTTTTTTTTCATATTACTGTATACCTAATGGGTTTTGAAAAATTTACTCTGCACTACGGAATTTCCAATAAAAAAAAGAAAATTAAAAAGACCATAGATTAAAAATAAGTAAGGCGTAACATATTTTTAATCTATGTTAAAGCATAACTATTTTTACATAATGAAATTTAGTAAATCAAATTATTATTTGTGGCTTTTATTTATTAAATCAATTAAGAACATAATCTCAAAACAAAATTTAATGACAAGAAAGATCGACGTTTCTGGTCCATCATGGAACCATTCTCAAGATCTAGTAGATTGAAAAAACTAAAAACAAAAATACCAAGCAGTGACAGGAAGTAAGTAATTAATTTACATATCA
>NW_022753482.1:0-542 GCF_011630105.1 Anneissia japonica
CGATATGGAAATTAAAAGACAGCAACACCGCCTACAATATCAAATGATCTATTATCGACAGAGGATCGGCTTACTCCACAAAAACAAAACGTTGCAACTTATACATAACCGAAAAACTTCACATAATATTTTCAGACAAACAGTCAACACTAAACAAAAGAACCGAGCTATTGTCTAAATGCAGGCACAACAACAAATACCTACTCAAAAACAATTAACTCATTTGCATTTTCACCTGCCTTAGCATTCATAATATTCATACAGTCCTCGTATTCTCTCACTCCTGAAGATTTCATTAGCATGAAACAGTCTGTGTGATTATACCCAGAGTTCTACAAGTTCTACTTTTTCAATTACGCTCTGCATTATCACGTGTATCGAGCACTGTACGTTGCTAGTATTGCCAACTATATTTATTTATATATAGGCCTATATATATATATATATTCATACATATATATATATATATATATAATATATCATTATGTATATATAAAAATAAATATATATATATATATGTATATTATATATTTATTTATTTA
>NW_022753483.1:0-1233 GCF_011630105.1 Anneissia japonica
ATAACCACAACTACAGTAGTTTCTTAACATTTACTCAACCGCAATTAAATCATTTCTGGTCCGCTGAAAATAGTGCAGATGATTGTTCTGTTGGCGTCAATATTATTTTAAAGTTTCAATAACCACAACTACAGTAGTTTCTTAACATTTAAAATCATTTCTGGTCCGCTGAAAATAGTGCAGATGATTGTTCTGTTGGCGTCAATATTATTTTAAAGTTTCAATAACCACAACTACAGTAGTTTCTTAACATTTACTCAACCGCAATTAAATCATTTCTGGTCCGCTTTACTGCCAGAGGGCTTTCCAAATCTTTTCCAACAGGTCATGAAACAGTTTCGTATTCTTTAAATTAATTTAAGGCTATTTCCTTCATTTAGGTATACATTTACGTAAGCTTTGTACCAGAGTACGATGCACTACAAATACTTTCGGAACATACTTTAGGGCCTGAATTTTGTGTAGGTGGATAAGTTGTTTGGAAGCGAACCCATACAAAAAAATTCTATAGAAAATAGTGCAGATGATTGTTCTGTTGGCGTCAATATTATTTTAAAGTTTCAATAACCACAACTAGTTTCTTAACATTTACGCAACCGCAATTAAATCATTTCTGGTCCGCTTTACTGCCAGAGGGCTTTCCAAATCTTTTCCAACAGGTCATGAAACAGTTTCGTATTCTTTAAATTAATTCAAGGCTATTTCCTTCATTTAGGTATACATTTACGTAAGCTTTGTACCAGAATACGATGCACTACAAATACTTTCGGAACATACTTTAGGGCCTGAATTTTGTGTAGGTGGATAAGTTGTTTGGAAGCGAACCCATACAATAAAATTCTATAGAATTCTATTAAAAAAAAACTATAGAATGTCTATAGCATAATTGTTTAGAAAATCTATAGAAAATTCTATAGAAATAACTATAGAAGCCCACTATAAAAAGTCTATTAAAACTATATTAAAATTCTATTAAAACTCTATTAGAAATCTATTAAAAATATATTTAAAAAAACTATAAAAAATTTATAAAAACTATAAAAAATTTATAAAAACTATAAAATATATTAAAACTATATTAAAAGACTTAAAAATCTATAAAAACTTATATAAAAAAACTATAGAAATTCTATTAAAATTCTATAGAAAGTCTATGAAAATGTTATATAAAAAAAACCTTAAAAAACTATAGAAAATCTATAAACAATTTTATAAAAACCACTTATAAATCTA
>NW_022753484.1:0-1013 GCF_011630105.1 Anneissia japonica
GATATTCATTTTTTTTTGTTGTTGTTTGTTTGCCCTGTTGTGGAGAAAACGAAAAACAGACCTCCGGTACACATTTATACGTTCTTCTCCTGAACTCTTTCCAACCTATCTTCGAGACTACTCAGTTCCATTTCCAGATCGTCTACTTGGTCGATCATATGCGAAACTTGATTTCGCATGTCCTCCGTCTCGTCCGTTGCCACTTTCAGCCGCTGTTTCAATCTGGCTATGCAAATGTCCCTTTGATGAATCTGCTGTAACAATCGATCGGTGTCGAGTTTGCATATCATCAAATAATTTTCCGCACAGTGGCAATTCGCGTTCGATTTACATCGATCTTTTATATTGTCGACCATCGCCTATGCTGACTCTTTGTCATTTGAACGTCTTATGGTTTTACCCGCCACTAAAAGTCTTCTGTCACGTTCCGAAAGAGCAACTCCGTCGACGGTGGCGTCCGTCCTATCCGACCTGAGGAAGAAAACCATTCGCTTCTCTATCCGCATCATTCGCTCCAGCATATGCTCGACGAAATCGCGAGGAAAGTACGGTCTCACGTCGTCCGGTTTGACCAGCCGAAATCGCACGTCTTCGTCGTCGTCGTCGTCTTCGAATTCGTCTCCGTCTCTCGCGCGGTGCTCCTCGAAAGGACGTGCCAAAACACTCGGAAACGGTCGCGGTTGCGGTTCGTCTTCTTCTTCTTCTTCTTCTCCTCCTCCTCCTACTCCTCGGAAACGACCTTCTCGATCTAGAACCAATTGGCGTACCACATCCGCCGCTTCGTTCGAAAGAGGAACCGGTCCACGTACGATGTCGGATCGAGGGTGACACATCTGAATTACCCTGGCACATTCGACGAATCGGCGAAAGCAATCGGAACTTTTGTTCCATCGTATTTTGCGATCGTCGTCGAAGTAGACAACATTTTCGAAATACGTTTTACCGAAACTGCGAAACGAAGGCGGCGGCGGTCGTCTGTTGTTCTCGTCCGCGTCCCGGGGCTCGGAGGAAGC
>NW_022753485.1:0-1440 GCF_011630105.1 Anneissia japonica
ACAAATGCAAAACGGCAGCCAATGGCTGATAGCGTTTGTTTACAATAAAATCAGAAATATTAAAAGAGAAAATATGGTACGGTACGGAAAAATATTTCTTAATTACAAAAAATGATATGTTGCATTTGTTTCATCAACCTATTCACTGCTGTTAGAGCCATATACAAAAAATAGCCTTATAAAATATACTGAGAAACATTAACATTGCCAAAAAAAAAAAAAAATTCTTATAAAAATGGAAATTGCAATAATTAATTAAATATCATATAAAATGCAAAAAGCACAAAATATAAAGGCCTAAATATTATTCCAAATTTTTACATACAAACATTAGAATAGAAAAAAAGTGAAAACCCCAGAAACAACAAGCAGAATAATGCAATGAGTAATATAAATTGAAGTAACAGAAGAGGAATCGGAAAATTTAAAAAAAAAACTTAGCCTCCACCGGCACTAGAACGCAGCTAGCACCTTTCGCATACATGAGGAACGTCAAACCACTTGATCACGAAAGAAAAGGCATTGTTCATTATTCAAATGCTAGGTAGAATTTGCCATGAGTTCATTTCATTCTTTTAACTTGTCAAGGTTTTGATAATATCGGCAAAGCCGATGATATCGATTGCATAGGCTTGTTACAGATATTTCATCCTCAATAGTTAATTCATTGTCATAAATGAAGGATATTGGTAAGTCCTTTGTTTCATAGTTAAGCCTATCAATCGGGACCAACGTGAAAGTAAACTCTTCACATTGATTGATATGTTATTGCACAAATACACAATCTGTGCTTGTATTAAGAACTTTACTTCAGAGCAATGGCAACATCTTAATTAGGATAAAACCACTTCCTCTAACCAAACAGAGATGCATTATGCTGTTTGTTACTTGTGGAAAGTATACCACACCCATTCCATCTTGTACATTATTGTGTATTAGTATATTGAATTAGTCACTTGTTAGATACCATACAGAACAGTTATTAAACAACATACCTCTTTGAACCTACCAATATCCTTCATTTATGACAATGAATTAACTATTGAGGATGAAATATCTATAATATGCAATTGATATCATCGGCTTTGCCGACAGATACAGCTATGATATCGCACGTGACTACTGGCTGCCAGAAATCAAATTTTATGTGATAAAAATGTGATATGCCCATATATGGGTACGATGACGTCATATCACATGTCACCATTTTTTTTTCAAAAACGGTTGAACGTGTTCAACTCTATGTTGCATCAAATTTCATGTGACGATTTTTTGATGAAATTTGATAGTGTAGACAAACTCCTCTGTACAATATTTTAGGCTTGATGGATCTCAACTGAGATACTTGTGAACATAATTTATATAGTAATTATAAGAAAACACATCGAAAAACAGCAAGCGTAATAATGCAATGAATAATATAAATTATATGTATATATA
>NW_022753486.1:0-2473 GCF_011630105.1 Anneissia japonica
ATATACACACACACACCCTACTGGTAACCAAATCGAGGCTAATTCTTTACTACAAGTTGGGTTCTGTATTTATTCACTTCTAATAATATATTTTATATTAATGCAATCTTCTTTATTCCATTGATGTAGTCCCTACACTGAAAAAGAAAAAAAAAAAACATACTGTATACGAGTTTGACAGAAAATAAAAATAAACGATCAATCTAACAATATATAACAATTCAAATTCTCATTTTCATTTTATGTAGAATAGGTTTATTACTGTTCACGTGGCAGTATATAACGGCCTACAGGGGTTTATTTATGAATTTGAGTAGCAGGAGATGCGTTTCAGCTGACACGTCAATGCGTTACAGATCCACAATTAACGCATTACATTACCGAGACACGACGGGAAAAACCAACAAATCAAAATCAAGATACATCGATTTTTAACGGAATTCGGATAATTAACGTACTAAAAGTTGGTTTCTTCTGATTATTAAGTAGTTTTCTACTCTCGTGTGGTAATACTTTTATCATTTTTACACCCGTGTGATCGCGAGTGGTTCCGTGTGGTCGAGTGGTCCCGTGTGGTATTTAGTAGGACCCTTCTGAACTGGGCACAAGGTCTATCCATTACTGGGCTATCCATCAACTGGTTATTCCATGGTTGGAATGGAATGTAATCCATTGAAAATGAAAGGCACTTTAATATCGTACAGTATGACAGTCTCATCAGTCAATCAGGTACACGAACGTTATCTTCATCATATACCATACGAGACAATGGCGTCTACGAGAGTCTAGGTGACGATGACAGGTAGCCATGGTAAATCGTGAAAAAAAAATCCACTCCGCCCCCATTAAATACGATTGTCGGCCTACATTTTATGTAATTAATATCTGATCTAACATATTACGTACCTAGGCCAAGGATAGCCAAGTGTAGAGTACAAAAAGCTAAATGCATATGTAAGGAAGTTTTTTTTTTTTTTTGTTTTTTTTTTTTTTGTCTTTCGTGAGTGCATCCCACCTTTATTTCAACCATCGCAGAATAATGTTTGCACAATTTGTTTTCAAAGAGTTTAATGTCAACCTAATTTTTCCTACCAGGAATATTAATTTGTTCACAATGTATTGCAAAGTACGCAATAAATAATCCTAAGTAACATGAGGGTTATTTAGGTATGGAGATACAACTCCACAGGTAATACATACAGATAATAATATTTGAAATAAACATTTTATTCCCTATCGGATCCGAACCCAAGACCTTCCACAATTACTGTTCGAATACGATAAGCATAATTAAAATCCTTGTAAAACTTTCCGAGATTTCACAGGGGTCCCCTGAGTTATCTCGGAACAAAAACAGACCATCGCGAGCCTGTTTTTTTTCCCCGAATTCTTCGGAGTTGTTGTTGCGCATGCGTCATGTCCATATGTTGACCTTTTCGCGGGCTGATTTTTTTTTTTTTTTTTTTTTTTAGTTCGAACGAATGGCGGCAGCGATGGAAAACGTATCAACATTTGTTAATAGGCCTAGACCTAAAATCAAAAGAAATCTCGCTAAATTTCACATGTCTGATGTAGAAACAATCACGAGTCTTCGTAAAATACGCCGACAGCGAATCATTATGATGCTTGTCGCACTGATTGCCTCTACTAACAACAATGGTGGGTTACCGGCCAATTCGGGTTGACTCGACTAAGTTCGATACGAGGAACAAGAGCAGACGCTTCGCAATGTCGTGACGCTCGAGTTTTACTATTATTGCTCTTTCTATGTTTACCTACGGTCGGCCTATGATATCTTACGGATTTATGGGATGTACGTGTGTAACTAACTAACTGTGACTTTCTTGGATGTTTATTAAATGTTAGTATAATATCTACAACAACAACAGCTACTGTAGTACCCCTTTTATAAAGTGTTGATAGGTACAGTACCAAAGGTTAGAGAGAAAAAGGATAAACTATGGGCCTAACTCAGCAGGCTAAGTAAAGTCCTACCTAGTATATAGGCCTAGGGTCCTAGGCTGACACCAACAGTCACGCTTTTCATACAGACGTTGATTGAAATTTTGAAAAAAAAAAATGGGAAAAAATTAAAGCATGAAATAAAAAATTCGGCGGCGTTATTGAACTTGGCCAAACTATCCTTGTAATGTAATTAATGTTACTAAATAAAGATGTGTATAATAATAATAATAATAATAATAATAATAATAATAATAATAATAATAATAATAATAATTTCAGCATTAATTACCTTGGCCTATTAAGCCTTGTAATGAAGAACCATACTATTTACTAGTAGCCAATAAATAATAACTAGCCCAGGGGGAATATCTTTTGTGTTATTTCCCTTAACGTCGATTTTTTAATTGTTCTTTAATTCCTCAATTGTCTAAGTTCCCCTTAAGGTAGGCCTACAAGTTGGTTTTAGTAACATAATAATAATTAATAATAACAATAATAATAATAATAA
>NW_022753486.1:2504-6546 GCF_011630105.1 Anneissia japonica
ATAATAATAATAATAATTTCAGCATTAAATACCTTGACCTAAGCCTTGTAATGAAAAACCATACTATTTACTAGGCCTATAATTAATAACTAGCCCAGGGAGAATATCTTCTGTTATTTCCCCTTAAAAGGTAGGCCTACAGGTTGGTTTTAGTAACATAATAACAATAATTTATAGTAATAATAATAATAATAAATAATCATTTCGGCATTACATGTAATTAACCTGGTCTAGTCTTGTAATCAAGAATCTGCAGATTACTATGCCTGATATTAATAAATAGGCTTAGGCCTCATATACTGTACATTCATTGGTGCTCTGCCATTTTGGCAGGTCTTATGTCATCCAGTATTTTAGAGGTGCCCCTTCTCAGCTCTTCTCTTAATTTGAAAATAACTGTCACCCTGTTTCATTTGATGAAACGCCCCGAGAAACGCGATTTTCCTTACTCTCTGTGCTTTCCCCACAAAGCGTATATTTTTTGTAGCTAGGTCTAGGTAATTATGCAAAACCCAGACCTAACTAAAAAATAAAAATTGCCACAGTATTTAACTCAAGTTAAAATAACACTTTTTTACTCGTGCAGCTCAATCAAATATTATGTCATTTTAAACGACCCATTAGTATTAGCAGGGAGTGGTATTAGCATGGTAACATCAATGTATTTTTTTTTAAATTAGACAGCGACTTTCTCTCAGATCAGATCAGATGTTGTTGATGACCTTTTGACCTGAATTCTGCAATATGAGATTTTCGGGTCGATTCAGTCGAGACGGCCCGAGTGGAGTTTCATGTAAATGTTTCGTACGGAAAAAAAAATCGCTACCGGCCGACGGCCCGATTGCGCCTAGCTAGCCTAGGTCTATCTTTCTCTCCAGCTCGACTACAGCAAGCGAGCTAGGAGTTGAATTCGTTTTACTCTCCGAAGCTATAGACCATGCAATAATTATAATCTTGTTAATTCGGTACCAGGCCTAGTTTAGTACAGTAGTTGATATGTAACCGAGATTTCTCATGTTTTGAAAATGCATGTGTGAAACGAACCAAAAATCTCGGAATATCAAACTTGTTACAACTTGTTAATAATTGTTAAAAGTTGTAATATTTTCTGCTAGTGTGAAATGGGTATGGGTAGAGACAGAATTATACCCCGACGACAACAAACCAGTGTAGGCCTAAGTACAGCAGTAGGACGTACTGCAGGTACTAGGCCTAGGCTTTTGTTGTAAAAGTTAAAGTGCATGCACAAAATGCGCCATATGCCAATATTTAAAAAAAAAAAAAAACATTTTGTTAATTATTATTGGTTGGCCTGGGACCGGGGCAGGCTGGCCAGCTTTACCATCGAAAGTCCTGGAATTCGACGTTGACGTCAGTGCACATTTACAAAAGGCCATTGATTAGAATGAAAATAGACACGCTGAATTTCGTTTTTTTTTAAATTTTTATGAAAGATAGAATTTATCGAACATTTATATAAAAACAAGATTAATATTGTAGACATTTTATTTCTAAAGATGCATATAATTCATATTTCATTTGGCAGACAATAAATATTCAGGAAGATATAATAAAAACGATTATTAATTCTAAAATGTGCATCAAATCTCAGCTATTATTAATCGGTATGTAGCCTATTATGTTAATGTCTTAAAATAATAATTTCGAATTAGGCCTAGTATATAACAAATAATTGTATTAAAGTTTAGGTTCTCATGATGTCAGATAACGTATTGAATATGATGCTATATTTTGGGTTCTGACTTAATTTAACGATGGCCCTGTCAGTAGTAATGACAGTATTTGTGCTTTTTTAGCCACGTAGTAAAATAGTACTATTATTTTCAGTGTACAAAATGAGAGTTAAGAAGTAGTAGAAGAAGGAGAGGAAGAAGAAGAATCGGGTTTTTTTTTTGTTCTATAATAAATGTGTTGAGTATATTGATATTGATTATGCGATGAGGGTTTATTTTTTATATCTTTCGTTGTTATTTTAAACATGCCAATTCTCAAAATATTTTCTAATTTTATTATATTACCACCTTTTTATAACATAGATCTTTTTCAAAACATAACTGCTTTTAAAACATTATATAGACCCATTAAACACAAAAACTGCTCTGGCTTCGGGGGCTTCGCCCCCGACCCCACCGTGGCCCTTAGGCAGGCCCCTGGACCCCACGCCCAGAGAACCCCCCCTTGAAATGACCTGGCTACGGGCCCGGCAAAGCTTACCATTCCAGGCCGTGATTGGTTAATAAGGTAGTTGCTATCGGCACTGCCGCAGTGCCGATTTGGCACTGCCGCAGTGCCAAAAAAAGCTGCTGTTTTCTATCGGCACTGCCGCAGTGCCAAAAAGCTGCCGTTTTTGCTGTTAATTAATCGAATCGACGTTTTTATCGATAGATGACATTGGTGTAATTCATAATTCATAAATTTATTTCATTCAAAACGTAATGGTTAGGCAAAAACATGTCCCTGTACAAGATGCCTACCAGACAAACAATGATAATGTTAATGGCAAAGACATAATAATAATAATAATAATAATAATAATAATAATAATAATAATAATAATACAGATAATAATAATAATAAATAAATAATAATAATAACAAGTAAATGATAATAATAATGAATGAAGATCAAAATATATCATTGAAGTGAATTCAGTTATTTATTAAAACAAGATTTGGAGGGCTAGACTGTCATGAAGGTGTTGTATTAATGATGTTCTAAATATTTGCCTTTATTATATCAATAATTGATTAGTTCTAGCTTAGCCTATATTATTGTTAACATTATATTAAATAATCATTTATAATTAAATTATTAAATGTATACAATATATATTATATAGGCCTAGGCATATACATAAAACAAAAAATAAACAAACAACAATAATAAGAATAATAAGAATAATAATAATAATAATGATTTTACAATAGTTTAATTAATGAAATAGTAATAATCAGCATATTAAATAAAATTACGTCCATGCAAAACCTGCTTTTAAATAAAAACGTTATCTATTTGATTCTGTTTTAAAAAATAATCTTATAAATTATAAGTTTATTTTCTGCGATAATTTTATGCACATATGCATATTCATGTTTTCAATGTTAACCTGGTTGATAAATAATATATAAAAAAATTAATAATAATAATGAATTTGCTCGAATAATGCTTTAGTGAATAATACTTCAATAATGCTTCAATAGGCCTATTTAAGATAATGTGATTAATGAGATAATTGTTGATTAAGTTATAGAAATATAATAGTTAGGCCTATATACCATTAATAATGATTCAGCATATTAAATCAACAATTCGTCGTAATGTAAAATTTCTTTGGTTTAATAATAATAATAACAATAATAATAATAATAATAATAATAATTTTACGATAGTTTGATTAATGAAATAGCAATAATCAGCATATTAAATAAAATTAAGTCCGTGCAAAACATGTTTTTAAATAAAAACATTATCTATTTGATTCTGTTTTAAAAAATAATCTTATAAATTATAAGTTTATTTTCTGCGATAATTTTATCCACATATGCATATTAATGTTTTCAATGTTAATATGGTTGATAAATAATATATATAAAAAAATAAATAATAATAATAACAATAATATTAATAAAGGTGCTCGAATAATGCTTTAGTGAATAATTAATAATACTTCAATAATGCTTTAATAGGCCAATTTACGATAGTGCGATTAATTAGATAATTGTTGATTAATTTATAAAAATATAATAGGTAGGCCTATATTCCATTAATAATGATTCAGCATATTAAATCAACAATACGTCGTAAATGTAAAATTTGTTTGGCTTTTATTTCAATAAAATTTTACCTATTTTTTTCTGTTTCAAAAAAATATTAAATTATAATATATACATATATATATATGTGTGTGTGTGTGTGTACATATATATGTGTATGTATAGTATGTATATATACAATACATTGTAAATGTAAAATTTGGTTTATTGTCAATAAAATTTTACCTATTTTATTCTGTTTCAAAAAA
>NW_022753486.1:6723-6908 GCF_011630105.1 Anneissia japonica
ATGTATAGTGTATATATATACAATACGTCGTAAATGTAAAATTTGTTTGGCTTTTTTTTCAATAAAATTTTACCTAATTATTATTATTATTTTATGTATTATTTATCAACTATACTAACATTGAAAACATTAATTATGTGGATAAAATTATCATAGAAAATAAACTTATAATTTATAAGATTATT
>NW_022753486.1:6915-8295 GCF_011630105.1 Anneissia japonica
TAAGATTATTTTTTAAAACAGCAGAATAAAATAGATAACACCTTTATTTAAAAAAAAAAACAGGTTTTGCATAGACGCAAGTTGATTTAATATATGCTGATTCATCTCATTAATTAAACAATTTTTATTCATTTAGAGCACTGTTATTATTATATTATTATTATTATTATTACTACTATTTTATTTTTAAATTTTTGTTTTATGTATGGGCCTAGATATAGGCTATGTATATATTTAATAATTAGAAATAATTATAATTTAATTATAAAACATATATAATATAATGTTAACAATATTATAGGCTAGGCTAGACCTAACCAATTATTGATACCATAATCTATAGATAAAAACATCCATTCGATAATTAAACAGCAGCTTTTCGAGTGGCAGTGCCGATAGAAAACTGCAGTGTTTTGGCACTGCGGCAGTGCCGATAGAAAATCGGAGCTTTTTTCGCACTGCGGCAATAATGCCGATAGAAAATAACAGCCTTTTTCGCACTGTGGCAGTGCCGATAGAAAACAGCAGTTTTTTTGGCACTGCGGCAGTGCCGATAGAAAACAGCAGGTTTTTGGCACTGCGGCAGTGCCGATAGAAAACAGCAGCTTTTTTTCGCACTGCGGCTGTGCCGATAGCCTCAGCCGGTTAATAAACACAATGTGGAATATACAGCCGATCTGATCAATGACGAACATGCTTTCATAGGAAACCCATCTTAGTGCTAAGAGATATGATATAATAACATATAATTTCACATATTTCCCGACAATATTTTCGCAAAAACTCTTCATACTTTAAATTCCCCAAGCCTTCTTTTCCTTATTATTGCAAGATCATCCTAATCGCGTCACAAACAAAGAAAGGGATAGAAAAACAAATGACTTCAAAATTCGCTCAAAATCATCATAATATTATAAGCCCACTCTCTCAGTGCATATAATAATTTTTTTTTTAAACAATTTTGATACAGAATTTTATTATTGGGGCCATTTTTACCTACCTGTCATTTTTTACTACATTCCCTTTCTACTGCTGTTTGTCAAGGGCGAGCTTTTGTTAGACTATATAATAATAATAATAATAATTATTATTATTATTATTATTATTATTAAAATATTATTAATAATATTTTAACTGAAATTGAAATACTCGGTATACGGACATAAACCACCCAGGACATAAACCACCCAATTGGAATATACCATTGTTAAAGTGGGTGGGCAACAGGGTGAACAATTTATCTATTTTATCTAGCTTTACAATAGGACTTAATTTGCTATCGTACACTCCTATTATACGCCTTTAATTCATTCATTTCTTCTGACAACATGCATGTTGGTTAGTAATCATTGTAGATTTTAGTAATCACTGTGCTTAAAG
>NW_022753486.1:8445-28543 GCF_011630105.1 Anneissia japonica
ATAATAATAATAATAAAAATAATAATAATAATAATGATAATAATAATAATAAAAATAATAATAAAAATAATAATAATACATAGAGATTACTATTAAAACAATTAAACTTTAAGCACAGTGATTACTAAAATCTACAATGATTACTAACCAACATGCATGTTGTCAGAAGAAATGAATGAATTAAAGACGTATAATAGGAGTAATAATAATTACAAGCTAAAATATATTTTATTGAACAGGTTATTCATTCATTAACAAAATTAAATACTCCATTAATGTACTTTAATAGAGTATACTTTACTACAATAATGGTATTTGTCTAATATTTAGTATTCTAATTTGTTTAAATTTAGTATTTTTATTTAATAATAATAATAATTATAAATTAATGCAAGTCATTTTAAAAATTAAAATAAATTTAGAAAACTAAAAAAAATTAAACTTTAAGCACAGTGATTACTAAAATCTACAATGATTACTAACCAACATGCATGTTGTCAGAAGAAATGAATGAAATAAGGGCGTATAATAGGAGTGTACAATAGCAAATTAAGTCCTATTGTAAAGCTAGATAAAATAGATAAATTGTTCACCCTGTTGCCCACCCACTTTAACAATGGTATATTCCAATTGGGTGGTTTATGTCCTGGGTGGTTTATGTCCTGGGTGGTTTATGTCCTACATTCTCTGTTCTCACCTCTTATTGATTTGATTGAATTTTGTATTTTGAGAATTTATCCAATTTTGTTGTGGCTTTTATTTTAATTGTAAGAATTGTATGTCATCGTTATATGAAAACATGCCAAAAATCCCTATTAAGGGGACAATTTTATGTTTTTGATTAGTGTCAGGGGACACCCCTATTAAGGGGACGCTTTTTTTGGTCCCGAATGTGTCCCCTTAATAGGGGTTTATACTGTATTGGTACTGCATTTATTATATATATTCACAAATATTGTTTCCTTATAAAAAGAATTATAAATAATAAAATAGACTTGAATATACATAACAGAATAACAAAGTACTATTTTTTTTTCATGAGAGTTTTCTTTTTTAAATATATAGTAAATATAAATAAATATCATTTCAGTCTTTGATAGCTTTAATAATTAAATTTATAGTTAAATATTCATTAGAGTTTTCTTTTTTAAGAACAAGGGTTTTTCATAATTTAGCTTGCTTCCTTGGACCACTGACTACTGCAACAAATGCTTGAAAAATTATTTTCTCATGGTTCACTTCTGCAACAATTTGGGCATGAAGTCCACTACTTTTATCATTCCATACCTTCACAATATAACTACTACCAAGTTTTGATTCTGCCTCAAATGAAAACCTTAACTCCTGTGCAGAAAAAATATCTTCAACGCTAATGTTACCTAGCGCCCTCGACTCGGCGGCTGCTACGAAGGCATTGAAAACATGTCTAATATATGAAGTTTGTGTGGCGTGACCGTAGTTGTCGAGGTCTGTGTAAACAACAGTGACTTTCATTTGAAAATATTTTAATGAACAAACGTGTGCTTTGAAAGTGAACCTATTTAACGGAATTGTTTTTTTCACTGCCTTTCTAAAATATTCTGGTAGTGGAGCACTTTTTCGGGTTTCCTTGTCAACATATACAACAATGGGAAAGTTCGATACAAGAACATCACCCAGATTGTCTGCAATATGTTGCACAGCAGCATATGAAGATCGCCCGCAGTTTACAAGGTCAATAGTGTGGTGAATCTTCACGTTTGGTTGTGTCATGTACTGGTAAACTTTTGGGTTGATCTTTAAAGTCTGGGTTCGTAGAAATCCAAAACCATCTTGAAGTATTCTGTTTTCAACAGCAAGGTCTTCACAATCTTCATTGTACAGATTAACGAATATTTCAGCTAATGAATACCAGTTAAGAGAACCTGATGATTAAAAAGAAAAAGTAACACAATAATACTTTCAATTAAATACAACCACAATAATCATTTTTATTTTTTAATAAAAAGAAAGCTGTTGGGATTTCAGTTATAAAATCAGTTTAAAGTTGCCATTTACAACCGTTGCCATTTTGGTAATGGTGCTACCAAGTGTCCCAGTTTATTTCCATTGTCATCATTGCTACACTGGCTATTACACAGAAAGCAACATGAAAGGAGTGTTTTGTTCAGCCAAGGATGAAGGAAATAAATTATGTTTAATACACAAGGTATAGCAGAGATAAGACAATAATAAACAACTAAATTATATGGCCTGTAAAAACAGAGAATATTAGTTATTAGATTAGGTGGATACTAAATTGTATTACAGTACAAGATTTAAATTCACTTAATTATTTGATATTCAACATATTTAATTAGAATAATTATTAATCGATTACAGTATTCCATTCAAACATATTGTGCAACTAAAAAATTCAAATAAAATATAAATTGTCACATGATATTAAATTACAATTGACACTTCTTTTATGCCCTTAGAGATGATGTAAACATACTGAGATTTATATCCTTTGATTGACAGTGATGTAACACATGGCATCTAATTGCATATCAAAGTGTATTTAGGGTACATAGAAAATATTGTTAGATTATCATGCCCGCCCGCATCAAAAATTTTGGAAATATTGATGCAGGAATAATAAAAAAAAAAAATTGGCACGTCATTTATTTCAACACCATAAAAAAAAAATTCAATTTTGTCACTGGAAATACATTTTCTTTGAAATAAAAAAAAATAAACCAGTTTTTATAGGGCAATTCCATGCAAAATGGACAAAGCACCTAAATTTTCATATTCATTCTATATTTACAGTTTTGGTGTCTAGTTAAAGCATGAAACATATACTTTCAAGATGTAAACTCAGATTTGAAAATTTCAAATCAGAAGTATTGTTAAATATTAATTAAAATATGTCAATAAATAATTTTTTTATTTTGATAAAATTACACAAAAAACATACAAAAATACTGAGACTAAGATAAAACTTGAAATTATATTTAAAATCTAGTTTAATATGGTCAAATGGGTTACTATGAACATATATTTTCATTCAAATTTAATTTTGCCTCATTTTTTATTAACCAAAATGCGGAAATATTAAACCTAATAAATATGTCATTTAGTTACCAAAAAACAACAATAAGTAACTTTTTACAAAAAATATAAATGATTAAACAATACAAGTTTATATACAAAGCTAGTTATGAGAGAAATGATGATGGTTTTATACGTATTGTACATTTAATAAAAAATCTGTGAATTTAGAGGCCTTATTTTATTTATACAGTATCAAGAGCAATCCTTAGGGTATAACAATAAATGTAATATCTTTTATTTTTGGAAAAAAAATATTTATCATAAATATATGGTGACTTTTATTAACAAGACTCAGGTAACTAAATAACAAAAAATTTAGGCAACTTCAATATATTTTCTTATGATTTAAAGACATATTTTTAAGATAATTGGTTAATTAAGATCAAAACAATAGGATATCAAACTAAACATGAATGTTTAATGAAAATTTATTTATTAAAATTGATTAAAAAATGATTAGGGTTATTCCATGCCAATTCAACAAATGCATTACACCAAGGGACATCATTTTTTTCTCCACTTTTTGCACTCTGACATATTTACATTCATGAGAAATGAAAAACTTAAAATTTTGAGAATCCAATTCTTGTTAGTTTTTCTGCAGTGGCAGTTTAAAGTTAAGGAGCGGGCATGACCCAAGATAATGCGCCACAAAATTGAAAATTTATTTTCATATGCTAATATCTTCAGAAAGTACAACCCCTATAACCCTGAAAGGTTGTGTTTTAGGACCATGTTAGGACATATTTTCAAAGCTGATTCCAAATCTACAATCAGAAAAGTTGTACCATGTAACGATTAGAAATAGCAAATGTCTGAAAATGGGACGAAAACTTGTTTGGACAATTGTTGAAGAGGCTGCAATAGGAAGAGTTGAACTTTTTTAAATCTTTATATTTTCAGGAATCATAGCCCCATGTCAGATTTACGTCATTTAGTTACCGCTCATATTAATATAATTTTTTTAATAAGGAAAAGTGATTTTCACAAAAAAACTCATTCTGTATATATAGGAAGCTATTGTTATGAAAAAAATGTATTTGTTTTAGATTATTGGCAAAATTACCTTGTGGTACATGTTTGAAAATACAAATCTGTGTCAGAATGTCATTTAGTTACTGTGGAATTGCCCTAATACAATATTTACAATATTCTTGCCATTTAAAAACAGTCCCTCCCTCATCAATAAAAAAAGCAATATTCTATTGTTCCAATTAAAGAAAAAAAAAACAAAAAAAAAACACCCACCCTCATTACTTTTTCTTAAAAAAAGAGTGATAAATCTAATAATTTTTTCTATGTAACCCTTAAGTTGAAGTGCAAACTTCAAAACTAATGGTTTCTCAACTCTTTATTTTTGTTATATTAAATCACTCAACAAAAAATTTAAACAACAAAATATAGTAAATCAACCTGTCTTTGTTCGGAAGAATAAGCTGTCAATGCTTTGATGCCACTGGTCCACTGTTACTATGTCTGCTGCATTCTCTGCCATTGTTTCTTATAGTTCTGATGATTGTATTCAAGCTTCTTCAAATCTGACAAAAAGGCTGTATATCCCACCTACAGTATATATGTATATATGTACATTATTGGACGTCTTTATTAACCTGTGCTTTTTTATAATCCAGGGGCGGATTTTCGGGGGGGGGGGGGAGAGGGGAAGCCGAGCCAGCCAGCCCTGCCCCCAACCCTTTTTGTAAAAAAGTAAAAATAAGGGAAAGGGGGGAAGAAAGAAGAAATTTAACGATTGCCCAAAACGCCTCCCATACAGTATTATTTCCCAGCATCTAGAAAACATTGACAAAGGGTAGTAGTAGGCCTAGGCCTATTGTCTCTCGATCAGACATCTCTGTCCGCCCTTTATTGATTTATCAAGGATTTCCATGCAATGTATCGCATGTACAAATTAATACTTTACACAATATCATGCCCTTCCATCTTTCCCCTTCCCATCGTTTTCCCTCTCCTGGTTTTTTCTCCTTACTTTCACCTCTCTGCCTTTCCTATTCTAAACCTCTTTTTTTTTGGTAGACCAAATTATTCTATCCAAGCCCTAGGCCTGGAAGCGGCCACAAGTCAACTCGGCCACATGTCAACTCGGCCACAAATCATAGTTACCGTGCCGTACAGTTGTGGGATCCCACAATTTATTTATACTGTAAACAGGTTATGGAATAAAATACTTTATTAAAATGAATTGTAAATATTTCATTTCTGCATCCTTTTCTTCAATATGACAATGATTGAAATAAAGTAATGAGGTGAGGTGAACAATGCGACACAAGGTTTGTATTTTGTTGTTTATTTCCATTTTAATACATAATCCGATTCCGATTATGTTTATAAAATACACAAATAAATGGATAATAAAGTATAGTTTCAATATTTATAAATACACACAATATTATTAAAATTTTTTTAAGCTTTCAATCAATTTCATGTAGGCATGGATCCAGATTTCACACGATATTCGCAATTGGATTAGGATGATAATGTATGCAATCTAGCCGCAAACAAAAATATGTAAAACGTTTGGTAGTTAAACTGTAACTTTAGTGCATGGTATTTTAAAAATTCAGATGGCCCTATAAAATTATACGTTAATAACAAATTAATTAAAATATCATAATACGAACGATGTTTGCCCTACTTGACGTGTTTTTTTTTTTGCAAGGATTTGGGATACTGAGCGTATACCATAAACATGGCAGGAAGGGAAACATCATCCATATTATTATTTATGACTTTCCACTTTGTTACTTGCGCACTTAGCCCCCCATTCCCGGCAAGATTTCAGTTGTTATTAAGAAAAATAGACCTTTTCCACGAATCGGTAGACATCTTGAAATAATAACAAACATTGTGAATCAGCGGTGCGTAACCAACAGAAATAAGATAAGCTTTTGGGCTGATTTTCTGACATCATGTTATTTAAAAAGAATCATAACTCTATAACGGGGCATCGTATCCAAAAAATTTTTCCAACAAAATGTTCTTAAAAGACTATATCTACACCACTATATGATTGAAAATAAATTGAAAAATGTTTTTGACCTCTGAAACCAAGATGGAAAAAGAAAAGCCTAAGTAGTGTATTAAAAGGAAGCCGATCATTTCGGTCGCGCTTTGTTTCGGTCGCGCCTCGTTTCGTAGCGGTTTATTCGGAACAAATATATGGAGCGCCGAAGGAGTTGCAAAAACGCAAAATTTAATATGCCTAGGCCCTATACATTATTATAATTAGTTCGTCAATCGGTTTATCATAGGCCTATTTTTTTTATATTATTTCCGTTTTGATATCTTTCTACTAAAAACATTTTATCTTTCTACTAACATATTCTCTTTCTTCCATTTATGGTGATATATTTGTGATTGAAATATGATCTTATAAATAAAATTGAAAAAATGGAATTTAGTATGTGCTTCATGCTATTGTTTTTGTTGCGTTTTCATGTTCTACACTTTAATAATTATGGTCGATAAAATGTATCTTTGATTTTAATTGAATTGAATGTTGTTACCATCAGAAATCTATTTCATAATTTAGTTAATAAAAATAATAATGATCACAATATTTAATCTGATCTTTTTATACAATAAATTTATTTATTTTTCTTGCAGCTTCCAAAGTTTGGATAAAACGTACCAAGAGAATTGAAGGAAACACGAAGAAATAAACGAATAATAAACACATTATCATTTTTCACTTGAAATCTTTAATTTTCTTTGATACCCATGCGCAGTTCATAAATATGAATATATATTTGGTGATCCGCTAACGTTAGCGGATCACCTATTGTTATTGTACGGAATCATCATCTTCAACGGCGGTGTTGGCCTACGTTGTGTGTTTGAGTTAGTACGTTGCGTGTTTGTGCTAACACGTTGTGTGTTTGTGCTAGTACGTTGTGTGTTTGTAATTGTATTTTTGGCGGCGTTTGCCTTCCATACCAGCGCAGACGATTCGAAGTTACTGGTTTCGTGAAGTAGGTGAACACACGTGAAGTGGTGAACTGCACTCCAGTGCAAGTGTTTGTACATAGAAATAGCTAGTTGTATTTTAGCATCTGACCTACTTTTGTCTTGGCAATAATGTATCAAAAATAGAAATAAAACAAACAAGAAATCACAAACCTTGTGTTATCTTTGCCTTAAGAGTAACATGCCAATAGTTAGTGGCAATGTTTCTTTCCACAATTATACACCAGTTATGCAACAAAAGAAATAGCCCTAGCAAGTTGAGTGAATTTCTCGAGCTTATGAATATAACAGAAGCATGAAACGGCTTTTAAAATGTACAGCATGTAATTATAAAAGTATTGTTAATTTTATATGGAAAATATAAATATGGAACTACATATTTCCTTTACAATATTATTATAAACATGATCAGAACATTTATGGTAAATGGAAACGTGACAGACAAGAAAAAAGAAAAAAAAAACGTATGCAAAACTAATCTATTGACTATACTTATTCCATAAATCCTTATTTGATTCAAGCATTAATAATAAAAATTATATCAATATATATTGCAAGAAACAATGAAAAAAAAAAACGCATCTCAAACTCAGTCAACTTCGTAACATCTGCGTTGTTTCTGTAAAAAAAAGAAAAATAGCACCAAGTTATACAGTAATATAGTAAGAATAATAAACTTAAATACTAATAAAAATAATAGTTAATAAATTAATGTTACAGTAATTTAAATGACGAATCGGCTGGTTTTCTTAATAAAATGTAAATAAATAAAAGTAACAATATATAATAATATATAAATATATCAAAAAATAATACTGTACTAAGAGAAATACCAAATTTTTAGTATTCTTTTTATTTGCTGTATTTGTTATGTAGTAGGAAGCGAGGATCGATAACAAAACGAAAATAAAAACCGTCCGATAAAAGAGTAAAATGGTACTAGGAATGCAACAAACCTATAAATACCTTAATATTAATTGAAAGTTAGTTTAGTAATAATAATCTTCATTTTATTTGCTTTTAAGTAGCCTATGTTGTTACTTAGTAGAAAGACAACAAAACATAAATAAAAAAAGTATGATAAACCGATTGACGAACTTATAACAGGGGTTTATTTAAGAGCCGGCGGCCGGCGCATTCGATCGGCTACTACGATGTTTTCGCCGGCTACTTCAATCAATGCTGTACAAAAATTAATACAAACCAATATAAATAGCGCAACAGGCCTGTAAAGAACCTTATTTACCTACACAAAGTTAATTTGCAATAGTATGCACTCATTTCGATGTTTCTTTCTGTTGAAAGTTCGTTAAAATGTCTACCAATTTTCAGACTCCATGTTCAAACTCGCAGCATAAACAAAGTTAAAGTTCAAAGTTTGGCAGTCGCGCCTGGGTGAGTCCATCAAAGAAGCCATGCCTCCAAATCACATGTTAGCCAATAAGATAATAGAAATTTCTCCTCCACCACATGCTCAGGTGATGACGACATACATCGCCCAAACTCTTTTTCCGTACATTGGGCTTCCAGGTTTTCTTACCGCGGAGAAGAAAAAAACAGATCGTCATTTTAAAATTAATTTGTGTATGACTATGAACCTTTTATTTTCATTTCATTTTTATTTTACTAGCCCTCTTTGTGATGACATAGATATTTCGGAAATGATAAGTAATAAAAAAAAAACCAACACTGGCTCAAATTTGTTTACTCTCGGTGGCGGAGGTAGCAAGCCGAACCAACTATATTGAATGCTGTTTACACTCACAATTTCAGAGTCATAGATAGTAAAATGATTAAAACGGCAGAGCAAGCCAAAATCGTCTCAATTCACATCACATGAGACATTTTTTTTCCAATGTGGTATCCATTCTTTTTCGATATCTGCGTAAATTTTAGAACTATTTTTTGTAGCTCTCCTTAGATGTTTCCTTCAACAAAGATCTAAGGCATAGGCCTAAATGTTGAATCCCCAAAATTTCAACATGTTTGTGAAAAGTAATTCAACTAACATCATTATAAAAATTGTATTTTAAATTTATTTTGGTGGATTTTATTAAATGTGTAACTTAAAAAAGAATGTATTTCAATTATTGAATCAATATTCTGACCTTAAATTCTGATGCTGAGCTCGAAAAATTCGTAAATTCTAGGCCTATTCTAACCTACTGTACTCAGTAAGTATACTAATCAAGGAGGTTCTGATCATCACTGCATGTGATTGCACATGTGCAACCACTGTGCAGTTTATACTAAGAAGTTCAAATGGAAACTAATTTTCCGTCCCATATGACATACCACGATATTCAATCTCATCAATCAATGTGTTTGAATCGATATTAGGCCTACAGGAAAATAATTTGTTAATAAAACATTGATAAACATTGTTCATTTTGTAGGATGCTTGAATACCATACAAAATTATGGAATATCATATGAGTGAGTACTGTATGTGTGTAAACTTGTCTCTTTCTTATCTGCGCTTGGGATAGCCAGCTAAGTCCTGGTCCTAGCAACTGAGGTAGACTGCAGGCTTATGGCGCCTAAGCCTGCCTAGGCCTAGATACTGTAGCCTCCACAGTGGCTATAGGCCTATATCTAACCTGAGGCGCGACTGAAACGATCTGTATTCTATTAAAATAGGCCTATGCATTACAGTGCAGTAGTACATTACCAGTAACACTCTGGACCAGCTGATTCGCAATGTTTGTGTTTGTCATTACTTCAAGATGTTTACCGATTCATGGAAAAGGCCTAGGTCTGCGAAGAAACATAGGCCCTAGGCCTAGCCTAGGCTTAATTAGTAGTACTGTAGGCGCCGGAAACATTAGCCTATCCAACACTGCTAGGCTAGGCCTAGCCTTACCTCGATTTAGGTTCTGTTATCACACATAAAAATGGCCGACATGATCTTTTCCGTTGCTAGTAATAGTTTTGACACTTGTGAAATATAATATTTCATAGAAATTATTTCAAATCTGTTAAAAAAATGAATCTGACCGAGATTTTGCAATTAAACAAACACCTCAGGCCTACTCACTCGATCGCAGTGTGCGAGATATCAAAGAGTATTATCCTGATCAGAACAGGGTTGCCATCCAGAATCCAGATCCAGGCTTCACGGCCAAACACATGCCATGTCACGGCCAAATTCGGCCAAACTTTTTTCGATATCGGCCAAAATTCGGCCAGATTTTAATCTGATTAGAAGACAAGTGGGTACATTCATTTGAAATACTACAAAAATTATACGAAATTCAGCGGTCATTCGTTTGAAATTGAAGAAATTCAAATGATATACACACAAAAATGTTAAAAATAAATAGCCTATGTTCTTTAGTTGCTGGCATGCAGACCAATTCAGGGGAAAATCCAGAGATGTCGGAAAGGGGGAGGGCCGGGGCCGAAAAAGGGGGAGGAAGGGGAGAAAGTGGATCCGATCGAGATAACACCATCTTAGAGGAAATTTGTCTTTTCTAGACACCCGAAAATAGCCTGATGCGTTTGGGCGATCAATTTTTCTTTTTTCTTTTTTTTTTTTTTTCACCCCCTCCCTTAAATCCACCTCTGCTATTTAAAATCACAATATTAAGCTTGATCTCAATTTGATTTAAATGCATTAAATATTAATGTACATGGTAGTCGATCAAAAAATTTTAAGGGCCTGTTATTGGCAAAACCGTGGCTCTCTTTAATTCGAATGAATTAAGTTACATAGTTAGGTAACACAAACTGGCATGGCGTTAAAACAAACCTATGAAAACTTTAATAAATACTTTTTATAACTTTCTAAATTCGCCTCTGAATGTTATTGTCGCAGTACTTAAAACAATAAATCAATGTTGCTATCAGAATTATCTTCTTCATTCTCATATGCAACCTAACTCCAGAGTAACTTCGAACTGAGTCTCTCTGTAAAACTTGCTTGAAATTGGAGGTGCCATCGGACCAATGATCACATCGAGCATTAATGGTGCTCTACATAAAGAACACTGCGGCACCTAGAGCTATACAATTCAAGTGGGCAATAATAAATTAATTAAAGTACAGTATTTAATTTATATTCAAAAGAAATTCAAAAGTACAAACTTGCAATGAATTGTCTTCATAAAGCTTTTAAAAACGAGGATAAACTTTTTTTTTCTCTTTTGTGGGGTCGTCCCACTTTTATTCATAAGTTCAGCATACACAGTATAATTTGTAAAGAGTTGTTCAATATAGCTTCTTAAAATATCTTTAACAATTTTTTATTTATTTTTTTTTTTTACTTTCACTTGAAATTTATGCACATCGGTCAAGGTGTACAATTACCATGCCATTTTTTCTATTTGTTTTCTGTCATTTTAATAAAGGATATAATAAACTTCATAAAAAAATATATTTCATCCGAACAATTTAAATTATTAAATGTAACTGTTATCTTTTAAATAAACTCTATTACGTCAAATCGGCTGAATAGGGGAACATAGTTTAGTGCAAGTACAAACAAAGGTACAAGATTAGAATCAAATATAGAATATAACGTAGACTTGTTTTAGATATTTTGTTTTTGTTAGTTTAAAAGCTAACAAAAACAAAATATGCAAAACAAGTCTACGTTATTTTAGGCCTATATTGAAAAAAAAATGTAAACTTTTTAAAAATTCGGCCAAATATAGTTTGGCCGTGACTTTTTCAAATGCTACGGCCAGGCAAATTTTTATACGGCCAGATTTGAGGAATCTGGGCGTCAAAAAGGCCAAATGGCAACCCTGTAACAGAAGAGAGTCCACTGCTATTCTTAATACACGCCAATTGCATCCTGCTGCAGACCGGCAGCGAGGCGAAGTCAGCCACGCTTTGCCAAAAGCAGCCAGACATTGCAAAATCGTTAATGCAAAAGAATAGCCTGGGCGATACCATTTTCGCGAAGGTAATTTGATTTTCGACATAAACCATGTACAAAAAAAAATTATGATCGACCACTTTTATGGTTGCTGCCCTCTACAGTATTTCAACGTCAGTTTCAGTCATAGAGCTATTAAACATTATTATATCTCTATGGTTTCAGTTGTTAGAGGTGGTGGACAACCCAGTAATCATGATTGGGGCGAGTGGATACAGAAAGGTTCTGTATTCGGGGGTGCAGGGCGAAGGCCTTGATAAAGCAGACTAAATGTTGTGGCAGATAATGTCCTGGTTTATTTGTCTCCTGTCTCTTTTTTAGGCCTATGTGTTTTCTTCAAATAACTTTAAATTGTGTTCGACGCACTAAAGTTAATCGAAAATTAAGGTAAGGCTAAGTACTGTAGCCCGTTAATGTAGTTAAAGGCATTAAACATCATTGTCTGCTGCCCTCTATTGGTAAAATTTTATTTTTGTTGTATGAATTTGGCTGGTTTTCTTGGTTCTAATACTGGTATTTGGTAGAGTCGTATGTGTGTAACTAATTAGATACATTGATAAACAAAATCCCATTTGTATTCATGTTTATTTTTTTTCATTAAAGAATGTAAATAACCATATTATTTGTTAATTGCAGTGACAGTTTCCTATCAATATTTTTTTAAGTGCATGTTAATACAGCTACAATTTCTTGGTATTTTCAAGTCTAGGCAACAACAAAATCGTTTAGAAGACTGTTTGATTATGAAGATCATTGTAAATACCATATTTATTGGAATAAACACCCAGGGACTTTCATTGATTATTTGAGGGAGACCTTCTTTTTTGGTATGAATTAGATGCGTATATTATACTCAAAATGTATGCCCTTAAATTTCACTACAACACATAACTACTATCAAAATGAAAAAAAAGTGTAAATCTACTGGAGTAGAAAATCAATAAAATCTGTTGACAATGATGTTGCTTTGATTTACAGTCATTTGGTTGAGTGGGAAGTTAATTATTTGAGGAAAAAAATTAAGGTGTTTATTCCAAATGACGCTCTAGAGGGGATGTTTATTCAAATAAATACGGTAGCAGATTTATCTATGATTAACACTTTCATGTAGACCTTTTGAAGAATGAGACTATCTCACATCAGAAACCATCCCGGTACTTATGAATCCGGATTTCGGGGGTTACACAAAAAAGGTGACATGAAATTTCTTGATATTTACCATAGGTCTAAATAATAATGAATTATAGATTATGGATTCATTTACAGTAACAACAGGCACATTTCAGTCTTCTGCTGAACACCATCTCAGTATTTCTGTCTAATTTTTGGAACTAAACAAAATCAAAGGATGATGTGATAACAGCCTTCATGCATCTTGGCACGACAGGCACAATTTTGCTGGAACAATATCGTTTGGCAAACCTACCTGTTACAACTCTCTGTGTTTAAAAAACCGTTGGCAGAATCCGAAAAAAAAATCTGCCTACAAAAAGAGCGCACCTAATTGCAAGAAGTCATTTCCGTGAGATCTGCGGTGGTGGTGGGTCGAAGGGTGGGGGTTGGGAGGGACTTTCACAGGTGGAAGGTGTGAACCACATCAGCCCCATCATGGTTGGAGCTGAGGAAAATACATATGATTGTGGTACGTTTCGATGGCGGGAAATAGCCTTCTAGACATAAATTTGAATATCATTTTCATTTCTACCCCATTTTTTCCATAGTTTTTAAAAATGTAGGAGGCACGGCCGGCTTTCCTCCTTCCTTTGCTGTACTACTGATCTGGTTAAAGACATTTAATTATATTTTGCTACACATAGTGATACCCACCAGCACTGACTTCCTTAGAAAATTGATAATAAACCAGTGAAAATATGCAAAAATTATGAATTTGCGGAGATGGGTTTATATCCGGGAGATTATTGCTTGCAGGAGTGTGGGAGACCGTCCTGATTTCCCGGAGACTCTTGCGAGTTCCGGGAGACTTGGGACCCCTGCAGTGTCAATGTTTCTGTCAGGGTATAACTTACAATTGATAATACTTTCTTGTTGCTTAAAACCACCTAACATAGAGGAAACTGAGATGTGCTGGCCAGGACACTAGGGTTTTCATAAAATAGTATAGATCACTCCATTTGTATTATCATCTGAGGTCCATACTAGATTCTAACAATTTGATATTAGGCCTACTATGGCTCTAAATTAGGCAGTCATGTTTCAGCTCGCTTATTTTTTTCTTTACTGTCAATGTAATATTGTTTTAGCCTCGACTCAGAATGATGATGTTGGACAGAGAATTATTTATCCACTTTTTATTTTTTATGAGAAGTGCCTATTATTATGTGAATTGCAATTATCTACTATCTGACATTGTTACAATTTGATGTGATTTGTTTCGAAATTCTCACAGGTAAACACAACAATTAGAGAATTTCTGGATAACCCACAAAGCATTTCTGCTTGTTTCCGAAATGGTCCGATTGAAATAATAAGAAATAATGCTACAATGACAAAATACAAAAAAAAGCCTTATCCATAGCTCTCAGTATCAAAAACATTTCATGTCACCTTATGTTTTTTTGCCAAATGATTTTGTTTAACGATTGTTTTAATGAGTTTTTGTTGGTCTCCGGTGGGGATAGTTTCACCCATTAAAACTTTGATTGTAGATAACAAACTATGTTATGATTAACACTTTTTAATAAAAATTGCTCCAAATTAAGCAATCTAATTTCATGTTTCTTATGTTTTCTGCTAAATGATTTTGTTTTGGCCCTGAAAGCTATAGTCAATACAGTAAAGGTTCTACACAACAAAAATGATATTTTTCCATTATTTCATTAAAAAAAACTAATAAACATGAATATAAATGTTTTTGTTATCAGCGTATCAATCCAGTTACAAACAAGAATCTACAAAGTATCGGTATGCAATTTTCACCAATAGAGGGTAGAAGACAATGACATGTTTAATGGCAAATAACTCCGTTACTATTCATTTTTTTCCTATTAGTGTAAAGGGAAAAAATATTCAGTGCATTGCTTCCTTTGCAATGATACAACATAATGATATGTTTGGCTAGATGTGTTCGCCATCTTGTTTTCCAAGATGGCGGCCAGTTAACCTTCTCGAAAAAATTGGCACCAACATTTTTCTTGTTCAGTATAAAATTCTGAGTCTGAAAAGCGTTGTTGCCATAAAATTAACATGAATTGTGAACAAAAATACATAAGCCCCTGCACTATACATGTTCATTCACAAGCGCTATTTTTATTGGTCCGGCCAAATATACACAATCATCATCGCATTATTTGACTTCTTTTTATTAGTTTTGTCTCTGTAGCTCAAAACACGCACTATTCTACTATGTCAATCATCCATACTTGTACTAAATATATCAATTTAACCATTCATGCTTTATCATTGTCCCCATGGGATTTCATAAATACTAACGTACGTACAAGTAATAGTACTTAGACATTGCTTTAACAGTAGAAATGATATTTTAAAAATGATGTTTTACCATACGGCCTGCTCAGTATTTTGCAAAAATACTCTTAAATAATTGACAAGTGTTCCTCTCGAACCAGGGCCATAGCTCAGCCACGGGTTGTACGTATGTATATTGGACGGTCTGGGCCATGTCATAGGGATTTCTTTTATTGAAAAAAGTGGAAATCGATCAGTTTAATTGATTAATAATATATTTATCAGTTAATAAGTATCTAATCAAAATTGATGATTTTCCCTGGCGTTTGTCCTACCACCCTGACCGGAGCCGTTGTAGGGCCTGAGTTCAACCCCTGTAGAAACGTACAGTACCTTATATTCTAATATTGACCCTCCACCCAGAGTTGGTCTATTGAGTACTTATCACCTGGTAGATCTGTCCATATGATGGGAATACCTACATAGGCCTACATGGTCCTTCTGCCATTAATAAACCAAAAGTTTACTAGATAATAACACTAAATAATATACCAGCAGTCTGTTATTTGAAA
This sequence comes from Anneissia japonica, assembly GCF_011630105.1. Lineage (NCBI taxonomy): Eukaryota > Metazoa > Echinodermata > Crinoidea > Comatulida > Comatulidae > Anneissia > Anneissia japonica. Next base: position 24,388 of record NW_022753486.1, read on the forward strand.
ATCTAACGTATTCACGTGGCTTAATTAAAAAGACATATAATAGATTTAGTAAATAATGTATAGCATAATTATTGTACCCTATGTATTCATAACACATGTTTAATTTAATTAGGCCTCATTTTTTAACTGTATTTCACAATATCCGTCAAATTGTGTATATAGGCCTATAATATGCGCACATTCCTTGTTATTCATATTGCATTATATAATATAATTATGTTCGTCTTTCTTGAACTTTATTTATTCATGGAGGAATAAGCATACTTTACCCTGTGTATACATAACACATGTTTTATTTAATTAGCATGCTGTCATCATTTTATAGCAAAATGCTGTGGTTGGGCCCAAGTTCGCCCAAAATAAAATTATATATATTTATTTATTTTTTAATCAAACAGTAGGTGCACAGAACAGCTGATCAGTGAGGCTGACATAGGCTTGAAAATAGCCCATGCGCAAAATATGTTCTATAAGGATGATTATGAATAATTCATGTGATTTCTCCAAACTATTCTACGTTAAAAAATCGCCGGCTGCGCGGATGTGGGGATGGGGTGGGGGTGTGCAGATGGTGCGATCGCAACCCTAAATTGTATTAGGAAAAATATTTGTTATATTGTTGATATGAAATACCGGATACATGTGGATGCATTTTATAGCAAAATGCTAGGTTTTTATAGTTTTAATCTTTACTAAAATGGCTGGCCTGTTTCTGAGGTACACAAACTGAATTTTAAACAGTGATTTTTATTTTGACTTTTTACTACTTTACCATTTCAACATGGTAATTTCTAGTTTTCTTGTTTTGTTTTGTGATTTTTCATGTAATTTTATCCTTTTTGAACAAAGGAAAAACAAATTCCTACTTTAAAATGGACAATAAAGTGTTCTTGAATGCAGAATCTTTTTTATAGGTGTTTGAACATCCGTCAACTTGTATAAATATAAGACCTTGGTCATTGTTATTCATATTGCTTTATAATGTGTTCGTGTTTCTTGCACTTTATTTATTCATTGAGGAATAATTCAGCATTTCATTTCTTAAAATTATGGAAATGATAAGAAATTTTGAAGAATTAATTTTTTCGCAATACACTGTCTTTCATATTATTTAAAAAACTAATTGTGATTCGGTCATTATTTTTCTAGATGTAGCATTCTTAACCTGTACTCTCGAAAAAGCGCCCATCGGAACCTAGTTTCGCAACTGGGAAAATGCATTGACAGATTCGCGGAAGGTCTCAGCCGCCCCTCCAAATTTTTAACAGTAAAAAATATAAAGGAGAAAAAAAAAAGAAAATTGTAAACAAATTTAAGTTTGAGAGTGCTATTTCTGGCAGTCTAAAGGTGCCATAATTATATATTTTTCCTCAGTCCCAGCCACGGTGGGCTCAAGTTGATGGTCTATTAAAAATCTCCCTGGGCACAATTTTTTTTAAACGCATGATAGTTTGGTAAAATCTCATGAATTATTCATAATTATCCTTATAGAACATATTTTGCGCATGCCCTATTTTCAAGTCTGTGTCAGCCCCAATGATCAGCTGCTCTGTGCATCGCAAGGGACCCAATGTTTTATTTACGAAAAAAATAAAATAAAATTAGATTTTGGGCGAATTTATTATTTCTTATCAGTTTTATTCCAATTCTTGCATTTGGTGCAGTAATATAACGTACCAGATGATAAACTTAATATTAAAAACAGAATGGCTACCTCTTTAAATATTGTTGAAATAAAACAAAATAAAATAAAATTTCCCGCCGGACGCATTCCCGGTATTTCTGAGTCTAGATTTCGGGTCGGAATATGATTTACGTGGTGAACCATATCATGATAAATAGGCCTAAGCTATTACGTAACTACAATTATAAAAAATGAAATCATTTCAAATTTGTTCCATATTTTTAAAAAGCTGAATTTTGAAGCAAGTTATGTTTGATTGCATCTGAGAAAGTAGAATTTTTTCTTACAAATGATATTGAGTTGTAAATTATTGGTCCGTGTTACGTTATGGCTCAGAATAACTAACAGAGAAGAGATCACAACTTTTGTGTATTTACAAAATATATATAATTTATTTATAATGCGATTATAATACGGTAATTAAACAAAGATAGAAATTAAACATATAAATGAGCTTAGAGGATGGTGGTGGTTAGAACCTGAAGCAGCAATTTAAGTATTTTACTTACAGATCAGAGAGGAACTGAAGCCGGACAAAATAACAGGGTTCCAGGTAATAAAGATGTCTTGAGTTGTCTGCACTGGATCCCAAATTACAATTGAATTACTTTGGGAAGTAAGACCTTTTAAGATGGGTGTGATACTTTGCATATTAAGATTCCCATCCAATCAGGGCACCAATTCCAACAAGTTTAGCAAACTAATCCACCAATCAAAAGCTATAGTAAAGTGTCCGATGAACATATACTTAATTAAGGTAATAAATAATTGGTTTGGACCAACTGAAAGTAAATGTCCAGGATGCGAAACCACATTCAAGTCTTGGAGGTACCAAACTCAGTTCATTTACCTTGCGTTAATTAAATACTGACCACGGGTAAAGGAACTTGTAGGTCATAGGACAATAGCATACACTGTAGGATAATAATATTTATGAGCTTTACAAAGTAAAACAAATTAAAATAAGGAAACAGTACTTTCCTAGAAAATGTTGAGTAAAACTTAAGGTCATAAAAATGCTAACTACAAAATATTATATTATATATAATTATATATAAATAAATCAAAAATAAGCAAGGATGTAACACACCCCCACATGAGAAAAGAAAGTTTGTACACAAATTTTCGTGTTTACTCAACGTTAGAAATTACGTACATTAATAAGCTCTAGAAAGAGCATCCGCAAAGATGTTGTCTTTGCCTCGAATATGAGTTAGTTGCAAATGATACTCAGCTAACAACAACGACCATCTTAGGACTCGTTGATTCTTATTTTTCATTCTATTGATAAAAGTTAAATGATTATTGTCCGTATATACAATTATACGAAAAAGTGTAGTGTTCAAATACACATCAAAGTGATTAAGTGCCAGTACCAATGATAGGCACTCTTGTTCAATTGTTGAATAGTTTTTTTGATGCTTGTTAAATTTCTTCGAATAATAGCACAATGGGTGATCAAGTCCGTCATCCCCTGCTTGCATTAATACGGCACCTGCCCCCAAGTCGCTTGCGTCCACAAATAGTTTAAATTGTTTTTCAAAATCTGGAGCGCTTAGTACGGGACTATTCATGAGTAGTCCTTTGATTTGTTCAAATGCTACATCGCAATCCTTGGTCCAATCAAATTTAGCCCTCTTTGTCAGAAGGTTAGTTAAAGGCGCTGCAATCGTTGAAAAGTTCTCAAAAAATTTTCGGTAGTAACCCGCCATGCCCAGAAATCTCATAAGTTGTTTCTTGTTTTCTGGGACCATGAAGTTATTGATTGCTTCAATTTTAGCATCGACTGGTTTTACAGTTCCACTTCCAACTACATGACCAAGGTAGATTAATGTTCCATGTCCAAACTCGCATTTCATTAAATTAACAGTAATGTTTCTCTCACGCAACCGCTCAAACTGCTTTCGCATTATGCACAAATGATCTTGCCAGGTGTTAGTATAGATTATGATGTCATCGATATAAGCATCACATCCATGGATATCTCTAATAATTTCGTTTATAAGTCGTTGAAATCGTGGCGGAGCGTTTTTCATGCCGAATGGCATACGTCGGTACTGGTACAGGCCGCTATTACTGCCGATTGCAGATATTTCCTTTGGCACGCTGGGTGACGGGTATCTGCCAGTATCCTTTCAAAAGATCCAGCGCCAGTGGGGAAAAGAAACAACCACAGTACAAAGACTACAATCGGACACACTAGCAGTAGTGTACAACAAAGCTTTATTACAGCCAACAAAACAACAGTCCGATCAATCCAAGATGGAGTATCGAGAGACCGCCCATAGAGGGCGCCTAATCAAATCACAGTGTGTTAACACTATAGAGCTATTAAACAACTAGTGTGCTGACAAGATGGCGCAGCAATGCAGAGTTATGCATGTGTACCATCCAAGATGGCCGTCGTAGTAAAGCGCCACCTTCAGGCTTAGTATACATATTATTACATATTAATAAGCCCTCTGACTGACT
>NW_022753486.1:28661-35030 GCF_011630105.1 Anneissia japonica
GTACAGGGGGGCGCATTTCGACTGGAAAAATCGGATGGGAAGGTGCCTAACTGATACATGGTATCGACTTGCGATAGACAGAAAAGTGGAGACGCGTGGACTGGCAGAAAATTCTCCTCTACACAACTTGTCTAGAGCCTGTACACATGGCTTACTGTCTGTAAGGACGCATGCTGTATGTCGCGACTGGGTAATGTATGGACTAAAGTGCTTGATAGCAGCAGCAATGGCAAGGGCCTCCACTTCACAGGGCAACCAAGTGACTTGGCGTGTACTGAGTTTAGCACTATAGAAACCGGCTAGATGAAGCTTGTCATGGCGTGTTACATACAACGTTGCCCCCATACCAAAGTTCTTAACAGCACCATCTGTGACAATCCACAGTTGGTCATCAGGACGTGGTAGCATAATAAGCTTATTAGAGGAAAGTGCATTCTGTGCAGTTTTGAAGGCTTCATGTAAAGGATCACTCCAGCATATAGCTTCCTTGGACTGTAGGCCAGCGATTGCCTCCTCTAAGGGAGCGAGAAAGGAAGCACATTGGGGAATAACGCGCGCTAACACCTTGTATTCGCCAATAAATGAACGCAAACCCTTAACAGTCTGTGGTGGAGTGCAAGATTGTAATGTAGATATACGATGTGGGATTGCCTGAATAGACCCTAGAGACTATGTCCATCCCAGAATAGTTGTGGATTTTGGACAGATACTGGTTTTACCAGCAGAAAGTCGCAGGCCGCATTTGTAGATGCACTGTAGAAGCCGCCGCCAGTTATAAAGCAGTTCATCATAACTATCCCCACCACAATACAGGTCGTCGGCAAGTTTGGCAACCACTCCTTCCTCGATCAAGTCTCTCAGCACGCGACATGTAAGCTCTTCGAGGGCTGTCTCAGACCCGGGCATACCCATGGCGCAGCGAGCGTACACTCTTACGCCACGAAATGGCGTTGCTACGCCGCAATATTTCATGGACTCTAGAGACCAGGGTATTTGGTAAAAGGCTTAGTTAAGTCAGTGGTAATGAGGTGTTTCCATTTGGCAATATTTCTAAGGACGGAATTAACATCAGGCATTAGTGAGGGTTGGGGCTTTGCGTAACGTCCGACTTCAGCAAATGCTGTGACAAGACGGAAACCACCGCTTTCCTTCTTGACCAAGAAAGAAGGGTTTAAACATTCCACCTGGACACCAACGTCTTCGGGGCGAACGAAAACACCCATTTGCTCAAGTTCATCGAATTTGTATTGCAACTCAACCAACTTGTCACGAGAATACTGAGGAACTCGACCCTTTCGTTGAGGAGGCAGAACGTGTCCCATGTTGACTACTGCCTGAAATGGACCAACTGAGCCGTTGTATGCCTTAATCACATGGTCAAAGACGGAGTCGTACTCGATAAGGACAGATTGGAACTTTGATTTTATATCCTGGGGTACAATATTATCTGGGTCCAACTTAACTTTATCAGAATGAGCCGAAACAGAAATAGGCTTAGCTATGTAACTTGGAGGCGGTGTAGAGTTCTCCGCTGGTGGGACATAGGTTGGGCGAACTTGGCAGAAATGCTCATGTCCCTTTACAACCTGGGGCCTGTTGGTAAAATTGGGGATACGGACTCTACCAGCTACACTAGAAATAACGTCGTACGGGGGCCAGAATCTTAAAAGTGCAGAAGTGTCAAAGAGCAAAAACATCATCATTCTGGGAGAAGTCAGGTGGTAAATCTAACTCAATAAATTCGCCAGGCCAAATAGTAGTTTCTCCCTCTGGAGCGCGCAGAACGCATGCGCGGCGCACGCTAGGAGGACTAGGATGTATAGGACGAGACCGATATACATAGGTAGTTCCGTCGCCCAGAATTATTTGTCTCCTAGCTGGACGAATGGCTATGTCATTCAACTCCATAAATGGGGTACGGCCACATCGAGTTTCTCGACAACAAGACCTTCAAATATAAATTCCTTGCCGTCCCTAGTAAACACAATAGAGGTTTCGCCTATGACAGTGAGTGGGGATGATCCGTCTGCCTGATGGGCGGACTGGGAGCTAGTTTTGATAGATGCACCTAATGCAGTGGCTGTGAAAACTGATATCATGTTACCTGTTGCCCCACTGTCGACTGTGATTCGAACGGTATGATGTTGGTGAAACGCGTCTAGATATGGGGACTGTCTGACCTGAACTCTCAGAGCAGAAGGCTCTAACGTGTCACTAACTGGGTCATCGACAGAGTATGCACTATCATCGATAATGTCAACGATCTGTCGGGCTTTAGCAATGTACCTCCTATCTGACTCGGGCAAATGTAGACATTGACTAAGAAAGTGTCGATCGTCTGAACGACCGCACTGTTTACAGATAGGACACGTTTTGGGTTGTTGAAAACGTGAAGGCTGGAACGGTCGACGAGACCTTTGGGAATGAGGTATGATTGCTGGGCGTGCTGCTGCTGCACGCAAGACGCGTGTGTCATCGGCTGTACGTAACTCTTCTAGAAGGGAATCAATAGCTTGTGAGATTTCAGGTTTAATTGAAGCAAGTGTTCTGGTACGAAGTTCTGTGCCATACCTTTGTTTAACTATCTTTGGAAGGCCTTTATGTATTACAGAGAGCCACATAAGGACCACCATATTTTCCAGGAAGGGGGGAAAGCTCCTCGTCTTCTTTAACTACCTGGTTATGATGAGAAATACCGCCACCTTGCTTTAACAAATTATCATGAATAAATGCAAGAAGACGCTGATATAAGTCATCAGGCCGTTCATTATCTTCTAGGTGGATGTCCACAAAATCAATAAAATGTCCACCGGTGGACTGAAACCCATAATGTAATCTGATAGTTTGCCATATTTGAGACAAGGAAGTGGAACTTTTAACAATTGTGTTGCGAGAAATCACAGGACAATAATTTGCAATTTGCCCCAGCATAAGCTCCAGGATAGTGACCTTTTGGTGAGCCGTACGACGCCGCTGTTTGGGAACGTCAGCACCGTCGTCGGTGAAACCCCTGAGTGGGGCAGCTTTCGTTTTGGGGCTCCAGGACGAGCCATCTAACAGGAATGGGCCAATGTTAGCATCTAGTGTTAAGATATAAACTAAATTCTGTTTCCAATTTTCAAATGTGTTAATAGTCTCCGTCTTCGTAAGACTCCATTGCTTTGGTGCTCGCATAGCAGCCATAGTTGCCACACAATAACAGGCCTAGGCAGCTAGTGTTTTCACTTGAAAGGGAATCAAGTACCGACGGACGCACGGTGGAGCGATAGTCAATGTACAGTGATTGACGAAAAGGCCTAGCTCAACAATGGGCAGGAACTCACCAGTGCCGTGGATGGGAACGTTTCTTGAAGCTGCCACCACGCCAGTGGGGAAAAGAAACAACCACAGTACAACCGCAGTGTGCTCACATACTTGGATCTGCCGACTTTGTCTATACAATCTTCTATTCTCGGTAAAGGATAAGAGTCAGTTTTGGTGGTTGACTTTCCTATAGTCTGTACAAAATCTGAATGATTGTTTATCAGCTTTAGGGACTAGAAGGCAAGGCGATGACGATTCGCTAATACTTGGTTCAATAATGCCATTCTTTAACATGTAATCCACTTCCTTCTGGATAAGTTCTTCCTTCAAAGGATTAGAACGATATGGGTGTCGCTTAATTGGCGAGATATTTTCAAAAATCTCAACATCGTTGAAAACACCAGTTATTTCTCCTGGAACATCAGGGAATAAACAATCATAGTCCATTATCAAGCTTTGCAATTTAGACTTTTCTGTATCACTCAAGTGCATTAGTTTAATGTCCAAATTGGCCAGCACATCTGAGTTTTCAAGTTTTGCACTGCAATTGCCAATAGGTTTCTTAGCACCACCATATTTATCAATATTATCAATATCATCAATAATTCCGTCATTAGGGGTATTAGTTAAAATGGTATAAACAATTGGAGCAATAGAGCGAGTATCGTTCTTTGTATAATTGTTTAAGTGGCAAAGTCTACTTTTACGTCACCTCTCCGGGATTTCAATTATGTAATTAACGTCATTTAGTTTCTTACTAACCCTATATGGACCTAAAAATTGAGCTTTCAAGTGCTCCTTAGGTACAGGAAACAATACTAAGACTTTATCTCCCGGCTGAAAACTCTTATCTCTAGCCTTGCTATCGTAATAAGTTTTCATTTTATCCTGGGCATTTACTAGGTTTTTCTTAGCTAGCTCCAAAGCATTCCTAAGCCTAGATAAATTAACAACATACTCTAAGAGATTCAGTGGTGTAGATTCGTCAAGTAGAGAATCTTTAAGTGCTCCTAAACGACCACGTACATTATGCCCAAAAATTAGTTCAAAAGGGCTAAAGCCCAAAGAATCTTGTAGGCCTACTGCTTCTCGAGCAGCAAATAAGAAAAAGTGCACTCCGTCATCCCAGTCTTTTGAGTTCTCTACGCAAAAGTTATTTAGACCGTTCTTTAAGTATGCATGAAAACGTTCATGCATACATTTGATGAATGTTTAGTTCATACATAACCTGCTGGAAAATTTCAGACATAAAATTGGAACCTTGATCTGATTGGATCGTTTTAGGAAGGCCAACAAATGTAAAGAATTTGAGTAAAGTTTCAACAATTGTCTTAGCTTTAATGTTGCGTAATGGGATTGCTTCTGAAAGCGTGTAGATGCGCACATAATTGTTAACAAGTATTGGTTACCTCTTTGTCTCTTAGGAAGTAGCCCAACACAATCGATGATGACCCTGCTAAAGGGTTCACCAAATACAGGAATGGGTTTTAACGGTGCTCATGGTGCAATACAAGTATTACAATAATCAATCACATCGGCTCTCATTTTTGGCCAAAAGAAGTGATTGAGGATCCGTTTATAGGTCTTATTAATACCCATGTGGGACGACAGAGGTCCCCATTATGAGCTAGACTCAGAATTTCGTTCCGTATATTTTTGGGAACTACAATTTGATGCACTGTTTGCCAATCATCTTCGTCAGATGAATTTTGGGGCCGCCATTTTCTCATGAGGAGGCCTGAATTCGTGTAATAAAATGAATTTGAATTTTGAGCTTGTTGCTCGGAAAGTGCAGTTTTAAATATTTCTTTAAGTTATCTTTATCCTGTTCTAAAATAAGTTGGTCCCTATTCAACGGTAACGCAACAGTCTCAATAACCTCTGTATGGTAATTATTAGATGTCTCGTCGACATCATCATAAATCACAGGTAGGAAAGTATCGGTCAGGTCTACCTCGGGGAGTGATTTATTTCTTGTACTCATGGATCGAGTAACAACACACATGGGCAACGATGAGTCAAAATGTTCTGGTTGAACAATAAGAGGCGTTGTAGATAAAACTGGGTCTACTCTAACTTTAGCCCCTTCTAAATCGTTACCCAATAAGAAGATGATCCCTTCAAAAGGAAGTTCTTTACGGACTCTTACTTTAACTAGCTCTGTAACTAAATCTGAATTTAAAAATACATGGTGTAAAGATACATTAAAATAGGCTAATTCAACTGTAAAAGTACACTACTACCTGATGAAGTCTTCTCAGATAAGGGCAAAACGCCTTCTATAATTAAGGATTGTTAAGCGCCAGTATCGCGTAGTATTTTCACAGGTACTTTACTATCAGAGTCCCCATTTATGGAAACAGAACCATGTGAAATAAATGGTGAATATTCACTCATTTTAGGGCTTAAGAGGGTATTATCCTCATTAATGACACTAATTTTGTCAGTTTTCAAAATTGGTTCCCCCAATTGATTACCAATAAAGCCAGTGACTTTTGACTCAGGCTTAGTATTCGCTTCTTTACGTTTTAGCGAATAGCATTTAGACATATATGTCCTACTTTTTTTACAATAGTTGCACCGCAAACTCGAACTAGCCTTTTTACCCTCAGTGGATACAGGTTTTTGGTCCCCTGACCCTTTACCAGTTTGTTTTGAGGGGTTGGGGCCAGCCCCCACCTTACTACCAGAAGAAGGTGAAGGCGAAAAGGGTTTACCTTGTGTAAAATTCCCTTTGTGTGTTAAGGCATAGTCATCTGACAAAACGGCCGCATCCTTAAGGGTTTTGGCCTTCTTTTCATCTAAATGCGTTTTAATTGCACACTGTTTAAATTGTTCGACAAGGGTTAATTCCATAAGTAATTGACATAGGCGTAGATCCCGGGGGGATGGAGGGGATATATCCCCCCAATATTTGACAAGAGGGGGATGGTCCATTGTATCATCCCCCCCCCCAATATTTTGACTATGTATGAGATAAAATGCAGCTTTACACACTTCAAAAGACTGTCACAGAAATAATTTGCACTGTCTTATGCGCTTACAAAGATCTCTTATACACATCTA
>NW_022753486.1:35395-43973 GCF_011630105.1 Anneissia japonica
CAATCATCCCCCCCCCCCAATGAAAAATATTTTTCTACGCCACTGGTAATTGATAATCTTTGTTAATTTCTTCTGAGGTGCACCAGCGATCGAACAGATTTTCCTGTTCGCGCGCAAATTCCACGTAGGTTTGATTACCACTAATGCGGTAACTGCGGAATTTTTGCCGATAGGCTTCTGGAACAAGCTTATATGCCTTTAAGATTGCTTTTTTAACAATATCGTAGTCACTAATTTCGGTTGTATTTATACAAATATAAATATCACGAGCTTTTCCAGTCAATATACTCTGTAGGAGAAGTGTATAATCTTTTGGCCATCCTATGGACTGACCAATTTTCTCAAAATGCTGAAAATATTTGTCGACTTCAAATTCTTTAAAGGGTGGAACTAAACGAATATTTTTATTAACATCAAACTTTGGCTCTGCTTTGTCCTTAGATTTAAGTTCTATTTCCTTAATTTTATAACTCCATTTTAAGCTTTTCCTTTTCCAGTTCTAGCCTATTTATTTCGGCATTTAACTCTTGCTCTAGCTTATTTTTCTCGGCATATAGTTGCTCTAGCTTATTTTTTTCCTCATTTAGCTCTTGCTCTAGCTTATTTTTCTCTGCATTTAGCTCTAGATCCCTAGCCTGTAATTCTAACTTCTTTTTTTTGTAATTCTAACTCTAGGGATGGTGGCCCACCTATTTCCTCTAAATGTTGAAGAGCCTCCTCTTAAAAAATATCGTTATCCACAAGGGACTCGATAATTATATTCCGTAGCTGTGCTTTGCGCAACTTCGGATCTCCAACTAAGTTATAATGCTTAATTATTTCAAGAAGGTCTAACTTTCTACATTTTTCAAGAACGTCCAGAGAAGGCGATTCAGTAAAGTCTGCCAACACAAAAGCCATGATGAATTGAAATGAATTGAATTCGAAAATAAAAAATATTCAAGATGGAAAGAACATAAACCAAATGGTTAATTAATGAGCCAATTAAAAATGTTCCTTTCCCGGATGACCCCCCACTTTCTGTTACGTTACGGCTCAGAATAACTAACAGAGAAGAGATTACAACTTTTGTGTATTTACAAAATATATATAATTTATTTACAATGCGATTATAATACGGTAATTAAACAAAGATAGAAATTAAACATATAAATGAGCTTAGAGGAGGGTGGTGGTTAGAACCTGAAGCAGCAATTTAAGTACTTTACTTACAGATCAGAAGAGGAACTGAAGCCGGACAAAATAACAGGGTTCCAGGTAATAAAGGTGTCTTGAGTTGTCTGCATTGGATCCCAAATTACAACTGAATTACTCTGGGAAGTAAGACCTTTTAAGAGGGTGTGACACTTTGCATATTAAGAGTCCCATCCAATCAGGGCACCAATTCCAAGAAGTTTAGCAAACTAATCCACCAATTAAAAGCTATAGTAAAGTGTCAGATAAACATATACTTAATTAAGGTAATAAATAAGTGGTTTGGACCAATTGAAAGTAAATGTCCAGGATGCGAAACCACATTCAAGTCTTGTAGGTACAAAACTCAGTTCATTTACCTTGCGTTAATTAAATACTGACCACGGGTAAAGGAACTTGTAGGTCATAGGACAATAGCATACTGTAGGATAATAATAGTTATGAGCTTTACAAAGTAAAACAAATTAAAATAAGGAAACAGTACTTTCCTAGAAAATGTTGAGTAAAACTTAAGGTCATAAAAATGCTAACTACAAAATATTATATTATATATAATTATATAAAGAAGTTAATTCAAAGTTAATCAAAAATAGGCAAGGATGTAACAGTCTGGCCAAAACCGGGCCAGCTGGACCGCTTCCGACACCCTTGATTCATGAAGGTATTGATTTTCTCAATGAAGATTTTCCATAACAATACAAATTATCATCATTCACTCAATCATCTAGCAAACACATAAGTTAGCTGATCTCCCTCCCCTTCTGAAAAGAGAGAGAGAGAGAGAGAGAGAGAGAGAGAGAGAGGGAGAGAGAGAGAGAGAGAGAGGATCACGGTACGTGCCTACTCCAAACCAAGTCAAGCCAAGTATTTTCGATAACACCACAGCCATCGTTTTAATTGATTTTAATATGCTATAGCCTATACTGCCCCCATGACAAAAGGAAGCAAATGAAATTTTCATAGTTTTGAGTAATTAAGGGATAAACATTTGTTAGCCAGCTTCTATTCTCTGTTAAAGGTCTTTTTCACGCTGCGGTAGACATCTTCGATGGATGACAAACAATGCTGAGCAGCGAAGTAACCAACAGAAATAACATAGCGTTTCGGCAATATTTTCGGAGGCCATGAAATCAGAATTCCTTAACGGAGGGTCGTATCAACATATTTTTTTATTTAAAATGTTCGCAAAGGATATATCTACGTACTGTATGAATAAAAAAAAAAATGAAAATTTGACTGGAAAATAGAAGACCGATTTTGTGTAGTGCGTGTTGCTATTATTTCAATTAAGTTTCGACAGACTAAACAAATTTTAATTTTTTTGTTTCTCATACAGTATTTAGATATATCCTTTGCGAACATTTTATAGAAAAAAATATGTCGATACGACCCTCCGTTAAGGAGTTATGATTCTTAAAGTAACATGACCTCCGAAAGTATGGCCGGCACTCTTATGATATTCGGTCGATCGAACAGTGTGAAATAATGACAATGTGTGTGTTAAAAAACGAAAGGTCCACTGATTAATCGCAGGTAAGAAAGTATAATACAATTCATTCTTGATGATGACATAATTAATGTCGAAATATTGAATCCAAACACGATGGCGTGTATTTCAATACTTGGAGTATGCATTATACTTTGTAGTGTTCACGAGAATAGACTTGAATAAACTCATCGGACTGTCGTATTTACTCAAACAAACTTATCTTTATTTCCAATGCAATCAGCTAGTTAGGTAAAAAGACGTTTCAGACCGTCTCATGAACACCAGGCTGTTACTAGTCTCATTCATCAACTTCCGCATTACGGCGCCCTCTATATCAGGTCCTACTAAGGCTTTACCCAAAACATTAAATTACAATGGGACACTACATTCCGGGCCTCAGTTGCCTATATAAGGCAACGATAAAACTTTACAGTGTTCCATATGTAAACGCAAAACTTCTAATCTATGTTATTAACGTTTTCTTCTTTTAACGCTCTTTAATAAAAAGTTTAAAGTTAGCAAGAATTATCTTCATTCTTACGAGTAATATTTATGATCTGTAACTATACCGCCGAAATGTTTAATTCTAAGAAAATAATCCTTTCTACGATTAAAATGATTAGCTATCAATATTGGCCATAATTAAACAATAATTACTTTTGATTCTTTATTATAAGCATGTAAAATCTGAAATAACAACAATTATCTTCTTTAATATGTTTGGTCTGCATTAGGGTGTGTAAAATTTAAGTTTCATGTTCTAGCAGTAGACATAATTTACTGATTGGTCTGATCTGATCAAAGTCGCCGACTTAGGTTTAATCTTTACGCTTCTCACATATCCATTTTCATCTGCATAAAGTTCTTTAATTACTCCCAGAGGCCATGAACTGCTTGGGGCTTGGTCGTCTACAATCAACACTACATCTCCAACTTCGTGATTTCTAGTAGGCTGCAACCATTTTTGTCTTTCTTGCAAGGATGTCAAATATTCTTTTAGCCACCTTTTCCAGAATATGTTGGCCAAATACTGCATTTGTCTCCATCTTTTTTTGGTATATAAGTCTGTATCAATAAATTCTCCTGGGGATGATACAGCAGGACTCAGCAGCAAAAGGTCGTTTGGCATGATAACTGCCAAATCGTTTGGGTCATCGGACACTTTGGTCAAGGGACGGCTGTTAATGATGAATTCGACCTCACACATGAGGGTTGTGAGCTGTTCATCAGTTTGTGATATTCGTTAGTATTGTTCATTGAATAATGCTGTGAGAACCTTGCGTATCGTTCTTATTTGTCTTTCCCATATTCCTCCATGGTGTAATGCTGCTGGTGTATTGAATACCCACTTGATATTTCTAGAGGCAGCATAATTCCCAAGTTGTTCTTGGTTTATCTGGCGCAGTACTAGCTTGAATTCTCGACTAGCACCCACAAAGTTTGTGCCATTGTCTGAATACATTTCTTTTACTTTACCACGTCTAGCTATGAATCTCCTCAATGCATCAATGCACGAACTTGTGTCCAGAGAGTGTGCAACTTTTCTGTGCGCCGCTCTGCATTGCAAACATGTATATATGACACCATATCTTTTTCTTATCGTACGGCCACTCTTAATTTCAAAAGGACGAAAATAGTCGACCCCGGTGTAGGTAAATGCCGAATTCTCTTGCTTTACTCGAAATTAGGCAAGTCTGCCATCTTCTGTGTACTGGCTTTCGACTGAATTCTTCGACAGCATACACAACGCCTAAGAATACTTTGCACCATCACAGCGGCTTTAACAATCCAGTACTTTTGCCTTAGCTCTGCAAGAACATGGTTTTTTCCATGATGACCAACTAATTGATGGGTATGTTGTATTATAAGTCTTGATATGTGATGATGTTTTGGCAGGATAAATGGATTCCTGGCATTCTCTCCAATGGATGCGTTTCGCAGCCTGCCACCAACTCTCAGCATTCCGTCTCATAGCTCTGGATCAAGGCGTAATAATGTTCCTCGGCTTGATTTGCTTGAACTCTGTAAGTTCCTGATTTCTTCAGCAAATTCCTGGTGTTGTATGTATCTAATTATAGCCATCTCAGCATTTTCCAACTCATCTACTGTTAGGCGTTCCTTTTTCTCTGGAGGCGTACCTTTAGCTCTCTGGAACAAAAATGTTTTCAACCTTAACCACCAAGCCACAGCTCTCTTGAGACGCTGCCAACTTGAACAGTGATTTATTAAGGTGTCGATAGTATTTGTTGGGTTTGGCAACATTGCTGCATTCACATTGATTTCATTTATATCAGGCAATTGCTGATTTTCACCATCACCTTTCTCTTCCATCAAGTTTTAACTTGCTTGAGGCCAATTAGTTTCGGGTAACTTTAGGAAATCTGGGCCATGCAACCATTCATGTTTGGTGGCTATTTGATCTGGAGTAAGCCCTCTGGAAGCATGGTCTGCTGGGTTTAATTTGGATGGTACATACCGCCACTGATTATTTTCTGACCCATCTTGGATTACAGCAATTCTGTTTGCCACGAACACTGGATATCTTTCAGTTTTGTTTGCTATGCATTTGAGAACTGTTTGACTGTCCGTCCAAAAGGCAGATTGCTCCAGATCTAGTGTCAATTCTCTTTTTAGTAAATCATCTTGGCGTACGGCAGCTGTGGCAGCATTCAATTCTAATTTCACAATAGTATGCGGTTTCAAAGGCGCCACACGAGCTTTACCACAGTAAACTCTGCTTTCTTCATTGGTTATGCGCATGTATGTGACTATGCCGTAACCATATAGACTCGCATCTGCAAAATGGTGTAGCTGGGCATTTTTTGCTTTCCCAAAGTTCTTTGGTTTTAGACTGGTATAGGGTCGTCCCAACTTAGCTTCTTGGCACACAAAGATTGCAGTATCTGTTTGGCCTTTAGAAAATATGGAGAAAAGATACCTAGTGGATCGTAGATTGCACTCACCACTGATAAGATATTTCTTCTAGTAGGTTTCTGGTCTACCTCTCCACAGTCAAACTCTAGTTGATCTGTCTCTACACACCATTTTATTCCAAAAGCTTGCTCCATTGGCAACTCATCTCTATGAATATCTACTCCTTTTATTTCTTTGGTTCTGTGTTCTTCAGGAATGGTCTGTAGGACTTCTCTACTGTTACTCGTCCCTATTTGTTAGATTAAACCCACTCTCTCCTATGATCTGACACATTTCTTTTACCAAAGTGATCGCTTCGTCTTCATGGCTGACTGATTTTAAAAAATCATCCACATAAAAGTTCTTCCGGATGGCATCAATTACTTGTTCACTGTAAGTTCCTTCTGCATCTGAAGCTGCCTTCCTGAGTGCATAGTTAGCGCAGCTCGGCGAAGAAACTGCTCCAAACAGGTGAACAAGCATACGATAATCGGTCATGTCTTGGTTAAGGTTACCATCCGGCCACCATAGGTATCTCAGCATGTCACTATCTTTAGGGTGTACACGTACCTTGTAGAACATTGATTCTATGTCAGCCTTTAGTGTGATTTGTTCTTCGCGCCATCGCAAGAGGACTCCATACATTAAGATTGTCATGTCTGGTCCCTGCAATAATTGACTGTTGAGGGACACTCCATTAAACTGCACAGGACAGTTATACACGACCCTCAGTTTCTCTGGTTTACGAGGGTGGAAACCCCCATGGTGGGGAAGATACCACACTTGACCATCGTTTCTTGTAAGTTCAGTATCGGGTACCTTTTCTGCATTAACCCTTCTTTTCCAAGTTGGACATAAACTCTGTGTATTTTTCATGTTGCTTATTCTTCTTCAGCTTCTCTCTTAAGCGTGAGGCATACAATTCTGCTTGCATCCTGTTGTTAGGGAGCTGTACATTCCTGCTTCTAAGCGGTAAGGCTAATTAGTAATGCCCGTCTCTTTTAATTACGGATTCATCCATAATCTGCATGAACTTCTTATCCTCCACAAATGGGAGACGCTGACCGCTACTTAGTCTCTAAACAAATTCCATGTTGAAATAATACTTCAACTGCTGTTCCAACAAATCATTTCTATTACTTAAAGTCGAGTTATCTATCAGGCAGAAGTTGACATTCACTTCTTGTTGGTTGGATAATTTACCAGACAGACCATACACAAGCCAACCTAAAGGTGTTTTGATAGCATATGGTTCACCAAGCTTGTGTCTAATTACTTCCAGTGGAGTCGAAGCTGCTGGTACATTAATTCCAATCATCATCGTAACGTGCGGAATTGCATTACCTCATAGGCTTGGTAATCTTACCGTATGTGTTTAAGATGGCTCCATTTTCTTATCTCTTCTTTGGTCGGAGCATCCTTCATGGTTACTGGTAGCTGACATACACTGGTGGTAAATCAATAAAAGAATCCCCTTCCATACTTGCAATTTGTAGCTCATCGATCACTACATCAGTTTGGAGAATGTGTTCCAGGTTCAACAGCACTAATTTTGTTGGTTTGGTTTTAGTTTTCAGTAGTACGTTTAATTAATTATCAACAAACACAGCACCACATCCATTGTCCACAAAGGCATACGTAGCTATGCATTCCTCACTGGATTTGGCTTTTACAACTACTGGAACAATAGCCATCAATGGATTCAACTTATCATAATTTACACTAGCATAGCCTGTGGTAATCTTTGTGGGATTAAACTGGTCTTCCTTCTGCGGTTGTTGTTGTCTTGTTGGATCATGATTAATCGTTACATGGTGCTTATTACATTCTTTGCAGACTATGTCTTTCCGAATATAACATGATCTTGGTCGGTGACCTGGATTCAGACAGCTAAAGCATAAACCCTGGAACAGAATTCGGATTTTTCTTTACTTCCCAATTTTCCAAATGCTCTACAATCAAGTATCGAGTGATGACTTCCTTCGCCACAGTGTAGACAAGGCGCTCTTGATGCTTTGTTGTCTCTTTGGTATCGGATATTAGATCTGGATTCATTACTTGCATCGTGCACGTACGTGGCAAAGGTATGTTTTACTTTTACAGGGAGTTTTGAGTTCTTTTGATCTTGATTCCTTGGTTGATAACCAAGTCCGGCAATCCTAGGATCATTTACATTCCGCGATATTTGACCCACAAACGTTTCCAGGACTTCAAGTTGTCCAATCCATTTTTGCTGCAAGTGGCACTGGTAATTTAGATGCAAGGATTCGCAGAAAATCATATCCATCCATGGTATACATGTAGTAGGGTGTATTTTTAAGTTAATCTTAAGTACCTTTAAATTTATTCTATATTATATATTTCTATTAATCCACTATCCCTTATCCAAAGAGGCTATACAATGGAATACTGTTTTAGCCTGTAGGTTAATGACCCATTGAACATTCCATTTCCTATAGTCAAATAGATACCACCAGCTAACCCTCTCCTAAGGGTTGGGTGGTATGCTGTCGACATACCTGAGGAAGTAAAGGAAACGTCTTGTCAACATCAAATGATGTATTACCGGACACAGGAAATCGGGAATGGGCAGTGACTTTGGGTGTTGCCTGAGGCTAAAGGACCAATGATAATCGAATATTCGAATGAGTAGGGTGGAGCCAGATCCCCTACATATACCCAGAATATCCAAGGAAAAAAAAAGAACAGGAAAGAAGGAAAAAGACACAGCAGAGAAGAAGGAATACTGAGAGATCCCGATCGGAACTCCAGCACACAGTATAGTCCTATAGTCGGATAGACTTAGGATAAATGTGAATCTTCTTCAGAAAGCTGTTGACTGGAAACCTTCCTGAATTAATAAGGAAGAATAATTACTACTCTTTTGGTTCCACTATTTTCTTGACTTGAATCAGAAGAACAGATTTGCTGTAACAAATACCAGTACCAAGTGCAACCAGACGATTGCAAGTGGAAGCGATT
>NW_022753486.1:43998-49044 GCF_011630105.1 Anneissia japonica
TTATAAGTCCCTATTGTAATCCCCATTGCCCAATAAATCATTATTAAGTATATAACTAGAAAAGGTTCCTCTTGTTTTATTTGTGGCCATATATGTAAACATCTACCGACTGAGCCTGCGCGTAACTGGAACCCGAGCCCCCACTACGAATTAAGTGATGGATTCGCTTAATTCAAGTAGTGGTCAACCACTACATACATATCAGAATTTCTCATTTTGGCATTACAGCAATTGGTTAAGAAGATTGTGAATTTTCTTAATGCTAGTTTGTCTCCTACTGTTATCTTTGGCCACTGATCTGCCTTGCTCCGTTAAGCTGCTGCCAGTATTGGTGGTTGCCCATAGTCTCGTTTCAACAGCTGAACTACACGCTCATACCCAGCCGGTGGTGGCTCGATCATTTAACATTCTTTAATTAGCTCAAATGCTTCACCCTTTGTAGACTTCAACAGCAGTTCTAAACGTCGTGCTGGGTCTTCTGTTTTGGTTTCCACAGTGTACTTAAAGTTTCTTATGAATGTCATATACTCTAGGACATCGGTCCCGTCAAATTTGGGCACTTCTGGAGTCGGAAGTGCAGCTTCCTTCTGTTGAACTATTAGCTTATTCATGATTTCAGCCATTGTGTTATCAATGTTCTTTGTTTTGCTGTATTGTTCAGTACTGTATGATGAATTGGATTTACTGGTGGAGATTGATCATCAGCTGGGGTAATATTTGTGCTTGTAGTTGCCTTATTATCATTATTAGACGGTAATTCGTCACTGTTCAATCCCACAAATGATTGATGATTTCCTTGTTCCCACATTCCGGTAACAACTGGAGTGATAGGCCTATTTATGTGTTCAACTGGGTTATTATCTGGTGGTGTGGGGTTAATAGCTGTAATTTCTTTTGCCCACGGTTTTGTACCAGTTGGGATGATATTTGTGGGTTAATTTGGCTTACAATTATTGGTAGCTAGCAATTGGTTGCTGTTCATAGCCATAAGTGATTGATAATTTTCTTCCCACATTCTGGTGACAGTCTGAGCTGCATTTAGTTCAGCTTCAACTTCTACTGTTTTTTGCTCGTTCTCAAGCTTAATCATTTCTTTCTCTAACTCCTGTATTCTACGTATTCTTAATGCCCTTTCTTTGGCACGTATCACTTCTTCCTCAGCGTCTTGTAACTCCAACTTGTAACTAACAGCCTGCTTACGTTCCTCCAATTGACGTCTTTGGTTAAGGGCTGCAATTTCGTCAAAATGGAGATAAGACCAGTCAATGTTTTTGGACAAGTGTATGTACAATATGTGATTGTTTTATTAGGCCTACTGATCTTTACCAATCATTACAGTGCCATAGGACTAGTGACAAACTATATAAATGCAACTCCATCGTTTTGTTTTCTGTTACTGTCCGGTGATGTGGAGGTAAATCCTGGGCCTACTGATAAGCAGAATAATAAAGTCCACCATATTTCAACTATAATTCGTGGTTCATCGTCTAGATATTTTAAGGATAATGAAAGACAACTGACACTTATTGATGTTACACTATGTAATACATCAGCAATACCTGTTATAATTCGCTCAAGACGTCATTATACCCGCAAAACTACAAGAGAGCAAACTCGCACTCGCCATTTTCTATCAGTGTAGGGCTACTATGTTAACCACTAAGTGGTATACCGCCCTCTAGGCCTAAGTTGCCTAGCGACCGGTTAGGTCGGGGTTAGAGTAGAGTTCACGAGAGATCGTGTTGTTGTTTAATAAAGAAGCAGTTGTTCTTATTACGATAGTGGTGAGGTTTGATTTATTGATATTCTGAGTATCATACATGGCGCTGTGAGCATCTTACTTGATTGCAGTACAGTCTTCTGACTGGGCATCTGACTTCAAGGTATGGCAGCAGCAGTGGGAAGCATACAAGTCAGTGACCCGCCTAGATAAAGAAACGCCGGATTTCCAGGTAAACGTGCTAAAAATGTGCATGTCCATAGAAACATTGAAAATTGTCATGAACCTTGGACTGACAGCAGCTGACCTAAAAGAAACGGATAAAATAATCCGAGCCATGGAGCAATATGTTCAAGGACAAATAAATGAATCCGTAGAACGTAAACGATTCAGGGCTAGAACCCAAGGACCTGACGAGGACTTTGACGATTTCTTAGTCGAAAAGGGCATCACACTGTCATTGGACAAGATTCAGCTTTGCCAACCTGTTATAGAATTCGCTGGATTCACACTGTCAACAGAAGGATATTCTATTGGTCCTCGAACCACGATAATGGTGAGGTGTGATTTATTGATATTCTGAGTATCATACAATCAGTACCTTTAAAACATAGTACCTCTATCTATGACAGAAGGCTGAAAATGTGTTATATTAAGTGTCAATCAATTCGGAACAAAGTGCCAAGATTCTTGATTACGTGAGTGAGACAAAATTATCTGGCTGCTAACTCTATTGCTCTCTGCTCTGATCGCAGCTTCATAACTGATGCTGTCGTGCTTAACGACGCATGACTGGGGCCTGTCTGACTAGACGCTCTTTGCCTATCTTCAATTACTTGATTAGCCATAGACACACTATCGTCGGGGTTTACGTCTTCTATTTCTTCTGTAAATAGGCCTATATGTTGACCTACATTCACATTATTATGGGTTTCTGTTTGTATTTCTTGACGTGGAGTTAATCCGGGCATTGATGGGCTAAATTCACTGACGTCGCTGTTAGTAGTAGCCATCATTATTCTATTCGTTTTTCTTCGAGGCATCTTATTATGTACTAATATTTTCTGCACACGTCGTACTATCCGTCCTACTCACTCACACCTAGGCTCGTATGTTGAACCCAGCGTTCTGTGTGTGGTAGGCCTACAAACGTGTAAATACAGTATTTACTGTACCTCCTTCGATTGGGTCTTTTTACTAATGTAGTGTTCACGAGAATAGACTTGAATAAACTCATCGGACTGTCGTATTTACTCAAACAAACTTATATCTTTATTTCCAATGCTATCAGCTAGTTAGGTAAGACCATAGAGCTATTAAACAACTAGAGTGCTGACAAGATGGCGGAGCAATGCAGAGTTGTGTATGTGTACCATCCAAGATGGCTGCCGTAGGAAAGCGCCACCTTCAGGCTTAGTATACATATTATTACCATAAATAAGCCCTCTGACAAAATATTATTTCATTAATGATAATTAGTATTGATAATGACAAATTATTAAACTGTTGTAGCAAAAAAGAGGCCAAGTAGAACATCTTATTCAAATATTAAAAAGAATTAAAATCGTGTACATTACACCCATACACCGCAACGCTCGAGTTTCAAAATACGGGTAACTAGCTGTACTGAACTTTCTGAGTAAATTGAGGGCGCAATTGAAAATGATAGTGCTCAGGGGAAATTTGATTGGCTGAATCTATGGCAGCCATCTTGGATGGTACACACACACAGCTCTGCGTATTTCGAACATCGAATACATTGCTGTTAGCGCTCTAGTATTCTTATTATATCTCTATGGGTAAGACGCTGTTACTAGTCTCGTTCATCAACTTCCGCATTACGGCGCCCTCTATATCAGGTCCTACTAAGGCTTTACCCAAAACATTAAATTACAATGGACAACTGTCACGTCAAAATTGGTCCGGGCTAAAATTGGTCCGGGGGACCGATTTTAGCAGCTAAAATTTGTCCGGGGGACTGATTTTGGCCGGCCAAAATCAGTCCTCCTTGGATAATATTGGTCCGGCCTGGACAAATTTTGGCTTAGCCTAAATCGATCCGCCTTCACCTATACGAGTTCGTTCACAACCAATTACAGCACATGTGAGTGCTTAACTATCGGTCCGCATAGTGTAATGTAGTATTAAGGTTCAATGGTATTAACTTGCATAACCATTGGAATCGATACCCTTCACCTGATAAATGCCTTAAATTGGTTTGACAGTTTTAATGGTCAACTTGAGTATACAGATAATATAATAATATAACTGGACATTGTATAACTTTACCCTAGTCAGTTGGAAGAACCACAGGACACCCCCACCTTTCTTTTTGGGATTTATCGATTCATGGAAAAACTACGTATGCAACTTACTCAATCTTTTTTTATGTATGTATACACACATAAGGCCTATTTACTGTAATAACAATGGGAACAAATTATCTGACCGTTTTTAAGAGTGGAAAACCTTGAATTTTGAAGAACTTAATTACTTTTAAGTACGTCAAAATTCAAGGTGTTCCCCTCCTGAAAATTATTATAATGAATCAATGAACCCAGGGAAAGGGATGTTCGAGTTCTTCCCGGGAAAATGTTGATTTCTAAATTGTGAACAATGAGATTTCCCGACTTCTGAAGTATTTTTTAATGACTTTAATTTAAAAGACAGAAGTCGGGAAAGCTCATTTCCCGCCTTCTAGGAATCAAAATTTTCCTGGGGAAGAACCCCCGGACCCCCCTTTCTTTTTGGGATTCATCGATTCATGGAAAATTCGTATGCAACTACT
The DNA here is from genome assembly GCF_011630105.1 of Anneissia japonica. Taxonomy (NCBI): domain Eukaryota; kingdom Metazoa; phylum Echinodermata; class Crinoidea; order Comatulida; family Comatulidae; genus Anneissia; species Anneissia japonica. The sequence goes on from NW_022753486.1 coordinate 48,507, forward strand.
CATTTTTTTTAAATTGATATGTATGTATACACACATAAGCCCTATTTACTGTAATAACAATGGGAAAAAATTACCAGACCGTTTTCAAGATGGGAAAACCTTGAATTTTGAAGAACATAAAAGTAATTAAAAGACACCTCAGAAGTCGGGAAAGCTCCTGTCTCTAGAAATCGAAATTTTCCCTTGGGAGGAATGTTGACCCCACCACCTAGATTTGATTCCAGATCTGCATGATTCATATTCCCATTCATCTTATAAACAGTGGCGTAACAGGCGGGGCAGGGGCAGACTGGTTTCCTCCCCCCCCCCAACTGACGGTTTTTACCGGGCTGACCAAGCTGTCGTACCGGGCTGGGTAAGAAGAGAAAAGAAAGAGGGGAGAGGGAAGGAAAGAGAAAGAAGGGGAAAGAAAGAGAAAGGAAAAAGGAAAAGAGAAGAGAAAAATAAAGACAAGTATAAAAAGGAAGATATAATGAACAGATATCACAATACCCCTGCCTGCAACCCATTCTCCACTTCAAAAAGTGTCCATAGCACA
>NW_022753486.1:49461-52656 GCF_011630105.1 Anneissia japonica
TCAGCCACAAGTCAACTCGGCCACAAATCAACTCGGCCACAAGTCATTTACTGGTACTACACTTTGAAGGAGTAATTCTTCAAGTATAAAATACTAATTATTCTTTAAGTATTAATATATTTATTTTCATTATTATTGCTGTTATTATTGTTGTCATGGTTGTGATTATTATTGTTTTAATTACCGTTAGTTTTAATATTAATTATTAGTCTTAGCATTAACATTATATATTGTTCAATTTTTTGCTGATATTATTATTATTACAGTACCATATAAATAATAAATAATTTTCGATTTATTATTATTAATTATTATTATTATTTATTAGTCTTAGTATTATTATTTTACTAATGGTAATTTAATATTGTTATTGGTATTTTATTGGTATTTTTCTCATATTATTATTATTATTATTATTATTATTATTATTATTGTTGTTGTTGTAACCTTTATTATCGATATTATTACCCTACTATTACTAAGTAGGCCTAGTATTAAGTATCATAATTATTATTATTACTAATTAGTATTACTATTATTATAAAAATAAACATTATCTTTTTTCTATTATTGTTGTATTATTGCTATTATCACCTTCAATATCATTATTATCACTAATTAGTTATTAAAATTGATATTTAAATATCGTTATTATTACCATACTAGTATTATTACTATTAGTATTGTTAAAATAAATATTACTATTAATGTGGTTGTTGTTGTTATCACCTTTATTATCGTCATAATGACTAATTAGTACCGTATTATTAAAGTAAATATTACTAATTTATTGTCGTTATTGTTGTTTAATATTATTGTCGAAGTAGAATGTTGAGAGTAAACAGAAGACGAACACATTGATAAATAACTCTTTTCAATTCATAGGCAATAGCATTCACATCTCTTTTGGTAGTGTGGTGGTCCTGTTTTACTAAAATATGTGTACTTTATTTCAATCATATATTGAAGAAAAAGGATGCAAAAACTGAGATTTACATTAACTAACTTGTGGCCGAGTTGGCTGTAGCCGAACTTTTTGTGGCCGAGTTGACTTGTGGCCGAGTTGACCTGCACCCTCTGTGTACTCTAGAGCCTATATAGCTAGGTTTCCCCTTATTCTTCCACGTGCACAAACCCTCGAAGCCTCTGCTATCAACAAAAGCCAAATACTGTATTGTACATCACGACCTTAAACTCTTATATAGGTACGTGATGTATGCAAATTCAGGCTTCAGCGATGGACATCACTGTGATTGTGATTGGTGGTTTGAAATCAGCGATTGTGATTGGTGGTTTGAAATCAGCGTAGCGGAATCTACATGTTAAATTTCAAAAACCCTTTCACGACTTTCATCCACCCTCTCTTTCTACCAAATATATGAGGCGTGGAGGCGAGTATGAGTTGTGAATATGAAATTAAATTTTATGTCAATGTGTGTAATTGTTCATAGCAAATATACTGTAACACTATTAAAAATACAACATATCCGTGTACATAGCTTAGTCTTTCCTTACTGTTATTCCAATGTTAACTAATCGCGAAAGCTCTATCAACTAAACACAAATACTGTAGGCCTACTGTACATATAATATGCAAATTCAGGCCTCAGCGATGATGGACATCATTGTGATTGGTGATTTGAAATCACTGTGCTGTGGGCTGTGGCTAGCGTAGCGGAATCTACATGTTAAATTTCAAAAACCCTTTCACGACGTTCACCGACCCTCTCTTTCTACCAAATATATGAGGAGTGGATTTAGAAGGGGGTATAGTAGTTGGTTCTGTTACTCAAAAATCCCCTCGAAGCCTCTGCTATCAACAAAAGCCAAATACTGTACATCAACTCGTATATAGGGTGATGTCTGTAAATCAGGCTTCAGCGATGGACATCACTGTGATTGGTGGTTTGAAACCATTGTGCTGTGGCTAGCGTAGCGGAATCTACATGTTAAATTTCAAAAACCCTTTCACGTCGTTCACTCACCCAACCTCTCTTTCTACCATATGAGGCGTGGAGGCCGAGGCGGTATGAGTTATGAATATGAAATAATTTTCTCTCAATGTGAGGTAATGTATGTCCGTGTACATACATTACCTTACTGTTATTCCAATGTTCACTAACCTCGAAGGCTCTACTATCAATTAAACACAAGTACATGCCGATCTTAAACTCTTATATAGGGTGATGTATGCAAATTAAGGCTTCAGCTAGGGACATCACTGTGATTGGCTAGATAAGCATATGCGCGTCTGTAAAAGCTTAGGAATTGTTCTTTCCGCCAAAACTTATTGCGGACGTAATATTTCCAAGTCTGCTGTGCAGCAAATTAAATTTCAGCGGACTGGTTTTGGCTTATGTGGACTAAATTTGGCAAGTAATTATGAGGCCAAAATCAGTCCGCCGGACCGATTTTTTCCCAGGACCAAATTTTCCCTGACAGGACACTACATACTTTCTTGTGTGTGTTAACACTACACAAAATCGGTCTTCTATTTTCAAGTTTAGTTTTGACAGACTAAACAATTTTTTTTTTTTTAAATATTCATACAGTATGTAGATATATCCTTTGCAAACATTTTAAAGAAAAATTTATGTTGTTACAACCCTCCGTTAAGGATTTATGATTTTTTTTAAATAACATGACCTCCGAAAATATGGTCGAAACGCTATATTATTTCTATTGGTTACGCTTCGCTGCTCAGCACTGTTTGTCATAATCGATCGAAGATGTCTGCCCGCAGCGTGTATGGAGTTCGGAATCGTTCAATATTCAGTTCCTGAACTGCAGTTCAATTAGAAACTTACTGCAGCGAGTTCTCTGGCCTCTGATTGGTCAAAATATGCACCGAGGGCGCTAAACTCGCAGCGGTAACTTAAACTCACTGCTGTAAATTTTTTTTCTGCTCTGTGATTGGTTGGAATTTGTTGCAAAGAATCTTGCTGCAGAAAGTTTAATATACCACCCAAACGCTTTACTACGATGTATTTGATTCGTCGATGAATTAGATACTATACCACCATGCATGGAGAGTATTTAAAACGTATAAATGTATCACACTTGCATTTTACACCCCAGGATTAAAGATGGCATTTATTGTCATATACGAGCATTGATTGTTCGCCCATCAACAAGAATACGATGGTCAGGCAAAGGACTATATTATTGTTACTACTGGTGTGATTGTTAGAATAT
>NW_022753486.1:52704-53249 GCF_011630105.1 Anneissia japonica
TAGTAATTATAAAAGTATATATATATAATATATATGTAATAATATAGTATAGTGTATATATATAGTATAGTATATGCATATATATACACATGTATACATACATATATATATACATATATATATATATATATATATATATATATATACACATATATATTCAATAAAAACACAGACGAGGTGGTTACATGCATGAAGAGTATTTTAACGTAAAAATGAATCACATTTGCATTTTACACCCCAAGATTCAAGATGGCATTTATTGTCATATATATTCTTGTTCGCCCATCAACAAGAATACGATGGTCAGGCGAAGGCCTATATTATTGTTATAACTGGTGGGTGTTGAAAGCATACATACACACACACACATAGTAGTATTATAAAAGTATATATATAATAATATATGTAATATTATAGTATAGTGTATATATAAAGTATAGTATATACAATATACATATACATATATATACACACGTCTGCAGATATTGGGATTCCTTCCAGTGGATGCTTAGCTTATTTTGTCATTCTGATCGGATTTTCTCTAC
>NW_022753486.1:53272-55030 GCF_011630105.1 Anneissia japonica
TATATGATTATATATAGGCCCTATAAGATGTGTATAAGAGACAGATATCGATCCATGTCCTATGTATTTTACAGAAAATAATACCATAAATTATACACTGCACGGATCTACGTGTCAATGAAAAACAACCTATTTTCCTTCACGTTTTCGATAATTTGAATTCAAATCCTATAGCTTTTCGTGAATATATAAATTCTTTATACGAAAATTTACACAGCGTTTTTTTAGTATTTATTTTAATTAACTATAGGACATAAGTGCATAAAAAAGACAACAGTTATTGTAGATAAATATACGGTATTAAATATAGAGGGTGGGTAGAGAATGAATTGGCAACAAATAGAAAAGAATATAGAAGTGTAATGATAAACATTATATACGGTCGTATATATTTGTTCATGTCAAAGACCTAGCTGCATCATGTCCTTTTTTGTATTTTTTTACCCGATTCGCTAGACAATTATTACTTACTTTTTCCTATTGATATAGGCCTATAGTTATAATATCATAATGATTTTGATAAGGAATAATTATAATACACTTCGTAAATAAGAAAAACACCACAATGTTGTGCCAAGAGTGGTAGGAAACAAGATACAGTGAGCATTATGTACACTTGATAAGACCATAGGCAAAATCAACCTTTGCTATGGCGAGCCGAGTTGTCATTTAATCATAAATAGAGATATCTTAGTTTTAAATGGAGATTTCTTAGTTTTTAATAGAGATATCTTAGTTTTTAATAGAGATATCTTAGTTTTAAATAGAGATATCTCTGTTAATAGAGATATCTCTATTAATAGAGATATCTCTATTGAAAACTAAGATATCTCTATTAAAAACTAAGATATCTCTATTTAAAACTAAGATATCTCTATTTAAAACTAAGATATCTCTCTATTTAAAACTAAGATATCTCTATTAAAAATGAAAATAGAGATATCTTAGTTTTAAACAGAGATATCTTAGATTTAAACAGAGATATAGTTTTAAATAGAGATATCTTAGTTTTAAATAGAGATATCTCTATTAATAGAGATATCTCTAATAATAGAGATATCTCTATTTAAAACTAGGATATCTCTATTTAAAACTAATATATCTCTATTTAAAACTAAGATATCTCTGTTTAAAACTAAGATATCTTTAATTTCATTGTTAATAGAGATATCTTAGTTTTAAATAGAAATATCTTAGTTTTAAATAGAGATATCTTAGTTTTAAATAGAGATATCTTAGTTTTAAATAGAGATATCTCTATTAACAAAGATATCTTAGTTTTGTTTCCGGTGCAGAGCAATATGGGAAGAGTGTTCATACTACCGGCAACTGAGGTAAGTTAGCAAGAAAACGGTTTCAGGCTCCCCAAAGTAGGGGATTACTCAACCGTATAGACAAATGACCTACTCCTACTAATGAAGATTGATAGCCCAGAGTAGCCAGTCTCTGGCCTTGATGACTTTGTACACTTTCTTTTGATTGTGTTTCAGTTCAGTAAGCCCATGTTTGTTTCAGCATACTGTACCTCTATGGTTTCAGGATCCCTGTATTTTGAGGAACAGCTTTGTGTTATAAATAATTATTTGGTTATGATATATCATATAAAGGTTATATAAAGTAAAGTGAATACTTTATATATAAAAAGAAAACTAATTCTTTTATCAAGTTTCTTTTTAAAGTTACTGTCATTTGTTTCGCTATAAGATGCTTTAAAAATATGTTACAGCATAGTAAATATTCATTAGAGTACAAGTATAG
>NW_022753486.1:57442-75297 GCF_011630105.1 Anneissia japonica
TCAGACTTTAACTGAATACAGCAGCACTGATTTGATTACAACATCTACTCAAGAACACAAATCATAACTACCATTCCTCCACAAAACGGTGAAGAACAAAAATGTAAATTATACCCTATCGTAACTAATGAACAATATTATAATGTACACACTTTGCGTATAGCTTAATAATAATAATAAAAAAAAAAAACTGAAAATATGAATCGAACAAAGCATCACAAACTTAATATAAAATTCATAACAAAATGTATTATATTTAACGAGTGAATACATTCCTTTAAAAAAATAATAAACTCTTCTGGTCTCAGTTTCAAAAAATAAATTTATGTCCACCAGAAAACTTTTTTCTTCATTTGTATTTACAAAGCTTAGACGCCGATAGTTGCATTACGTACCAAAAACATTATTGTTTTAAAAATTCTTGGTTCAGTTGTTCCATTGCATTTCCTAAACACGACTCAATTGTCCTATCCAAACTTTCCTCTGTCGTATACAGCAAACATCATTTGTTTTTGTTTAGTGTTTTTAAGTTCTTGGCATGGTTTTAGAGTCTTACTTACATTCTTTTCTGGCTGAAACTGCAAATTCGGAAGGCAACAATTGGTAACTTCATATTTGTGCTGCAAGTCCGTTAAGATGTTTTCATTCAGATGGTTTAGCTCTTCGATATGTACATCAAGTTTCACAGTTTTTGCCTTGTTCTCTAAAGATTTTAGTAGTATTTGACGTCCATTTTGTATTTTCTTTTTCCTCTCCTCATCATTATAGGTTTTGCTTTTCTTCTGAAATTTTAACAAGAGTTTACGTCCAGCGTTTATCTTATTCTGCCTCTCCTCATCCATGATGATCGACTCTCAACTTCGCTTTCGTCAAACATGTTCAGTTTGACGTCTATACTAAGTCTCGGTAGAACCTCCAAATGTGTAACGGGTACGGTATAGACTATAACTGAAACATACTATAACATACAGAGTCAGTACAACAATGTATATGTCAGAAAGTTGAGACGTTTATTCGACAATCACCAATTAAAGACTCAGACTGGATGTACAAAAGCAGGCACTTAAATAGAAGAGTTATCTTATCTACAAGAATGGTTTACAATGTGGGTTTAAGGGATTAACAATATAGAAATATGTGTGAAAAGGATTGACTACAGGGGGTGGAAGGGACACAGGATATGGTAAGGTTTATTAATTAAAACTAGACAAAGAAAGAATGTATTCTAGAACAAAGGACATTACATAAAGAAGGTATAATAATTAAAACAAGTAGACGTTCAGTCTACTGACTACATATATATATATATATATATGTATATATATTTCATCTTATATAATACTGCTCCAATGAAACTTTGCCAATATAAAAAAGCATCATAAAACAATTATTCAAAAAATCGTTTTCATGGTCGGATCTCGGGAAGCAAGGGGCTTGATAGCATAGCTGTAATTAATCGGCCTGCGTGTGGCATGAAAAATATAAAAAAATAAATAAATAAAATAATAATAATAACAATAATAATAAATAATAGAATTATAATAACTAAAAATGTTTTAATAATAATGACGGAAAATAATAATAATAATAATAATAATAATAATAATAATAATAATAATAATAATAATAATAATAATAATAATAACTAAAAATTTTTAAATAATAATGGCGGGAAATAATAATAATAATAATAATAATAATAATAATAATAATAATAATAATAATAATAAATAATAATAATACTAATATTAAAATTGATATATAATAGTTTAAAAGTGAATGATAAAGTCGTCCCCTGGACCCTGGATGACGTACATTGGCAAACCAACACAAACTTTCTCTGTTCCCTAGGAAGTGTACCTAGTCGTTCGCTATTTCTTTAGCACACGAAAGTAGTAAGTATAATTATTTAATGCCACAACATCCTACCAGTTACCCATTAATATTCCTAGGTAGAAAAAGACAAACGTAGATAAAGTGCCTTTCCCAATGACACATGCGACTTCCAGCGCGAGAACCCCTGACTGACCTCAATGTTGAAATATAAATGTAACTAATTGGAGGGGAAATACATAAATTATTAAAATGATTAATATGATGAAATGTAGGATTAAACAAATTTAACAGATCCAAAAAGTATAGATCTATAAAATCAAAACAAATGATCTGACATAGCAAATGAATATGAAGATGCAAAGGCTAAATCATTATTTGCATGTGAATGTTATATAATAGAGATATCTTAGTTTTAAATAGAGATATCTTAGTTTTTAATAGAGATATCTTAGTTTTAAATAGAGATATCTCTATTAATAGCTGTCTCTTATACACATCTAGATGTGTACCTTGGACACACACAGCTCTGCGCATATATAAACCTAATCACATCTGGAATCAATCCGCTGCTGCCAAAACAGATTCCTACCACATTCTAAGGTATACGCTATCCCATCAGACATTGCAACCGGAAACAAAACTAAGATATCTCTATTAACAGAGATATCTCTGTTAATAAAGATATCTTAGTTTTAAATAGAGATATCTTAGTTTTAAACAGAGATATCTTAGTTTTAAATAGAGATATCTCTATTAATAAAGATATCTTTATTAATAGAGATATCTATATTAAAAACTAAGATATCTTCATTAAAAACTAAGATATCTCTATTTAAAATCAAGATATCTCTATTAAAAACTAAGATATCTCTATTAACAATGAAAATAGAGATATCTTAGTTTTAAATAGAGATATCTTAATTATAAATAGAGATATCTCAGTTTTAAATAGAGATATCTTAGTTTTAAATAGAGATATCTCTTTTAATAGAGATATCTTTATTTAAAACTAAGATATCTTTATTAAAAACTAAGATATCTCTATTTAAAACTAAGATATCTCTATTTAAAACTAAGATATCTCTATTTAAAACTTAGATATCTTTATCAATAAAGATATCTCTATTAATAGAGATATCTTAGTTTTAAATAGAGATATCTTAGTTTTAAATAGAGATATCTTAGTTTTTAATAGAGATATCTCTATTTAAAACTAAGATATCTCTATTAATAACTAAGATATAGAGATATCTTTATTAATAGAGATATCTTAGTTTTAAATATATTCATATTCAGGTGTTGTGTGATGTCAAAAAGTGCATTGGCAGTCCGTAACGAACAGAAGAAGAACTACCGGTAATGAATTTCCCGCAAATATTTTTTACTGGGAATTGTTCTTCTTGTCTATACCACAGTATGATTAAAATGAAAATACAAATTGTGTTCACACCTAAAAATCGGGAAAATTACGATGCATAACAAACAAAAATAATAAGATTGAACTGAAGCGCCTACCACTGGCATCCCAAGACCGAACCATTGTGTGCCCGGTGAAGATTATTATAATAGTATGTAAACATGTGTATTATAACGGTTAGTGCACGTGTTTAAATATTAATATAATATTTAAACATGTTTATTATAACGGTTAATACACATGTTTAAATGTGGTAATGTTGAGGCATGTGTATTTATAGTTATAATACAAAATGATTACCCTGCCGCAAAATGGACGGTTCTAAATTGCCCAGGACTCAAGCACATGGGCTTCTCGTTCGTGACGTTGTGCACTGGCCGTGAGAGCGAGTAATCGTCTGTAGATCGTATGCAACGAAGATACAGAATATCAGTTATAAAATCAATTTAGCATTTGATTTTAATACATGACAACTACCTCATTTTCCTGTCCATTACCAAAAGAAAAATAGTCTACGGGTGGTATTCGACGGAAGTGCTGAGTTCAATGGCTGTTCTCTAAACAAGGCGCTGTTTCGAGGACCTGAACACATGAACAGCCTCCTAGGAGTCTCACTAAGATTCAGAATTGGAAATATTGCAGTTATGGGTGACATAGAACAGATGTTCTATAAATTCTACGTTGACACACCCGATCGAAACTCCATACGTTTCCTCTGGATTAAAGCTGTCTCTTATACACATCTAGATGTGTATAAGAGACAACAGTATATGTATGCTTTCTACTTGCCTGAAAATTTTCTAACAATCACAGCAGTAGTAACAATAATATAGGCCTTCGCCCGACCATCGTATTCTTGCTGATGGGCGAACAATTAATGCTCGTATATGACAATAAATGCCATCTTGAATTTGGGGTGTAAAATGCAAGTGTGATACATGTAGTGGATTCTTTATGTAGTTATATGAGGTACTGTGTTACTATGGTATGAAGTATATGAAGTATACCCATCCTTCGACAAATTTGCCAAATTCATCAAAGACTGAGCTAGCAGATTAAACGACCCAGACCTATATCCCGACGAACAAGAGTCACCTAAAACGTATCCATCTAGAAAACCAGTAAAGGTCATGGCAACTACTTACGAAAGCCCTTCGTACTGTGCCTTCCATGAGCGTGCTGGTCACGATATCTCTGAATGCATCATCTTTAGTAGAAAACCATTTGACGAAAGAAAAGAATTCTGTAAGAAGAAAGGGCTATGCTTCAAATGCGGACAGAAGCATATTGTTAGAAATTGTCAAACTAACACCAGCTGTAAGAAGTGTAGCAGTGATGGCCATGCTTCATTTATGCACATTGACCTACAGCTTAATTCAATCCCAAAGCCAAATGGTTCCACCGAAATCGATACCCTTCTAGGTCAGTCATCGACCAACACATCTGTAGAAGTTAACACCAACTGTACTAGAGACATTTCTTGTTCTATGGCGCGTTCCTGCTCGAAAGTAGTCCTGGCTAAGGTATATCATAAGGACAAACCAACAGTTTGGATGAATTGCTACGTGGTTCTAGACGATCAGTCTAATACCTGTCTAGGTTATCTCAAGCTATTCAATATGCTCGGGAACCATGGACCAAAGTATGAATACGAACTGTCTACTTGTGGAGGAAATAAGGTAAAGTGTATGCTTCAGTTAACCATACAGTTGTAGAACCCACCTGCCTTTATCAAAGTGATGGCATTTGTACAAACCACATTTATATCAAGGATAGACCACACATCACTACTACAAAGGCCGACATCTACGTAGAAACCAAAGACGATGACAAGATTGCAATGTTTATGGAAGATGAACGTTTCATACAGAAAATGCAGCTCGGCGCCCATACCAATGCCAATGGTAATTTAGAGTTTCTATTGCCTTTTAAAGAAGACGATGTTAACCTTCCAAACAATCGCTCTCAAGCTCAGTACCGACTAAAAAACTTACTTAAAACACTTAATAAAAAACCAGAAGCAATGGAAGAATATAAACAATTCATGTTAAAAATACTGTCCAGGAATCATGCATCACCAGTACCAGAAAGTGATATTAACCCTCTACCAGGAAAAGCCTGGTACCTACCTCATTTTCCTGTCCATTACCAAAAGAAAAATAGTCTACGGGTGGTATTCGACGGAAGTGCTGAGTTCAATGGCTGTTCTCTAAACAAGGCGCTGTTTCGAGGACCTGAACACATGAACAGCCTCCTAGGAGTCTCACTAAGATTCAGAATTGGAAATATTGCAGTTATGGGTGACATAGAACAGATGTTCTATAAATTCTACGTTGACACACCCGATCGAAACTCCATACGTTTCCTCTGGATTAAAGATAATGACACATCACAATCAATATATTATATTAGAATATCGAATGAATGTCCACTTGTTTGGCAGTACTTCATCTCCTGCTGTTGCAACCTTTGGTTTGCGTATGATTGCAGACAACTGCAAAGATACGCATGGTGAAGACGTGGCAGAATTCATCCATCAAGATTTCTATGTTGACGATGGTATTACATCTAAACCTGATGTAGAATCTACAATTAGCCTTATTAAACGTAGCTGTGCTGCTTTAATGACGAAAAGGTTACGATTCCACAAGATAGTGTGCAATAGCATAGACGTACTTAAGGCTTTACCAGAAGAGGATATAAATAAAGACCTCAAAAGTGTCGAATTACATAAGGATGATCTACCAACCCAACGGACACTTGGAGTTCACTGGGATCTTTAGTCAGATACTCTTACCTTCCATGTAAGTCTTCCAAACAAACCATTCTCACGGCGGGGAGTACTTTCAGTCTCCCGTTCAACTTTTGACCCATTAGGTCTGGTAGCACCAGTCACCGTCGAAGGAAAAATTATGCTGAGAGAGTTAATGAAAAATACTAAGCATGGTAACAAAACCTCCCAAAACTGTTAGGATTCCCCACTTCCTGAAAGATACCTCTCTAAATGGATTGGATGGAAAGATTCCTTATATGAACTACAGAATATACAACTCCCAAGATGTTACCAACCTCCCAACTTTGGTCCAATCAAAAGAAGAGAAATTCATGTGCTCTCAGACGCTAGCGATGTAGCCATTGGAGCAGTAGCTTATCTACGACAGATAAACACGGATGGTGAACCACATGTAGCCTTCCTAAAAGGTAAATCAAAACTGACACCAAAGCGTGCAGTCTCCATACCACGGTTGGAACTCTGTGCCACAGTGTTGGCAACAAATATAGTAGAGAACATCAAAGCAGAAATCGAAAATAGAATGCCGGTGGATAGCATCATGTACTACACAGACAGCAAAGTTGTCCTTGGTTATATTTCTAACGAATCAAAACGGTTTCATGTCTATGTTGCTAACAGAGTACACAGAATTCACTTTGTATCTGATCGAGCACAGTGGTGTCATATTGATACGGACCATAACCCTGCAGACATGGCCTCTCGATCTACTAGAGCTGACCGCCTCATGGATACTACGTGGTTCACAGGGCCAGACTTCCTATGGGAAACAAAACTTATAACAACAAACAGACAACTTACTTCAACAGTCAAGGAAAGCGACGAAGGTGATCTAGAGGTTCGATGCCCAAGCTCACACGCACTTTCAAAACAGATGCCGTCATTTTTCTAGGTGGCTTGTCTTACGTAGAGCTATCGCTACCCTAATAACTAGGGCCAGACACCTTAAACTGAAGACAAATAGAACATTGCATAACAACCGAGCTGACACTAACATTCTTACAATAGACAAACTGAAGGCTGCTGACATTATCATATTCAAGGCCGTACAAGAGACATTTACCGACGAGCAAATTAAGTCACCAGACGGTCCCCTATGTAAACTTAACCCGTTCAAAGATGAAATGGTGTCCTATGGGTTGGAGGAAGGCTACGAAGGTCCGATCTTGACCTCGGAGGCAGACACCTGATACTCCTCCCTAAAGACAACCATTTCTCCAGACTGATTGCCGAATATTTTCATGACCAAGTCCAACACCAAGGCCGTCTGTTAACGGCAGCAGACTTAGGATCCGGGGGAATATGGATCATCGGAGCACACAATCTGGTGAGAAATATAATTAACAAATGCAACATCTGTAAGAGATTAAGAGGCCAACCTGTCACTCAACAGATAGCAGACTTACCCAAGGACAGACATGAATCCGTTCCCCCGTTTACAAACGTTGGTATAGATGTATTCGGACCATGGCAAGTAGTAACCAGGAAGACTAGAGGAGTGCAGCTGAATCAAAAAGATGGGCAGTTCTTTTTACCTGTCCTAGTAGCAGAGCTGTCCACATAAAAGTTATAAACAGTATGGACACATCTTCATTCATAATGTCTTTAAGAAGATTTACGTCTATAAGGGGCCCAGTGGCAAGAATTAGATGCGACCAAGGTACCAACTTTGTTGGCGCTAGAGGGGAATTCCAAACTATATTGAATGACTAAAACGTTACCAAGTTCCTGGTCTCCCAAAACTGCGAGTGGATTTTCAATCCATCACACGCATCACATTTTGGAGGAGTGTGGGAAAGGCATATTGGCATTATACGGCGCATTCTGGATACCATGTTTCAGAAGCTCGGCAAACATCAGCTTACTGACAAAGTGGAAGTTAGGACATTCATGGCTGAAGCATGTGCTGTCGTTAATTCTCATCCAATTACTACATTATCTACAGATCCGAACGATCCCTTGGCTCTAAATCCTACCATGCTGCTGACCCAAAAGACGTCTCCACTACAGACACCTCCCGGGAAATTTGTGAAAGAAGATTTGTACGGACGTAAAAGATGGCGCCATGTTCAGTTTCTCGCCGATCAATTTTGGATACGTTGGAGAAAAGAATATCTTCAGAACCTACAATACAGGCAGAAGTGGTTACAACCCAAACCGAACATTTCAGCAGGCGATGTTGTAATTCTGAAACAAAAGGATGGCCGAGATACAGTTGGCCCCTCGCCCGTGTGAAGAAAACCCTTCCGAGTGAAGATGGAAGAGTTCGTGAGGTAGAGGTGTTCTGAAGGAACAAGACGGACATTTCCCAGACCTGTTTCAGAATTGATTCTTATTGAAAAGACATCTGAAAATTAAATGAATTTAGAATTCCAACCTTTTAATAAAAGTATACGTTTCAGTATACGTTTTAGGCGGGGAGTGTGTGGATTCTCTATGTAGTTATATGAGGTACTGTGATATTATATTCGTGTAATGATTAACTACATCTTTAACATATTGTTCATTTACTTAACATTTCTCATTATTGATGTGATAATTCTTCTGATAGCTAGGTTTAGAGGCTGTTTTAGGGAGTTCCATATATACACCCCTATCGTACAATTACAGTTTCTGGAAATTAGCATTGTTTTAGCTGTTTTTAATGACCTCTTGGCACACTGGAAATGTTCGAAGTACAGCTCACTGGTATATTCTTTATTAAGATTAAGATGACTTTATATTGCTCGATCCCACAGATGCCATAGTCAAAGTAAGATTAATTTTATATTGTTAGGAATCTAAATATATATTATAACCTAAATACTAGTTTTACATGTTATCTCTAGAATTAAGTGCTGATCTATTTAGAGTTTAGACGTAGTACAGTAACTTGTTTTAACTGAGTGCACTTAATGATTACATTATGGGCCTAATGTTTATTAGTGATCTGACTGTATAAAGTATGAAAATAGCCATATAATATATTCTGTCACACAATACAACGTTGATCATTATTTTATTAATTGCAGCATTATTGTACCAGTTTTATATTATCTAGCATTGACCTAATTATAAATTATTGTCATGTTGTTTTTTAATGGTTTTGTTTCAGTTCACTGCATGAATAAAATAGTTTTGGAAACCATAACTGTGGCCATTAGTATTTATTATTGTGGTTGACGCTAACTGGCGGAATTAAGCTACACACCAAGTTACGCTTTACTGAAACCAGTACAATACATTTATACGTTATAAATACTCTCCATGCATGGTGGTATAGTATCTAATTCAACGACGAATCAAATACATCGTAGTAAAGCGTTTATGGAGTGCGATATCACTCAGTATTCGGTTCCTGAACTGCAGTTCAATTAGAAATTTACTGCAGTGAGTTCTCTGTCCTCTGATTAATCAAAATATGCATGGAGGGCGCTAAACTCGCAGCGGTAACTTAAACTCACTGAGGTAAATTTTTTTTCTGCTCTGTGATTGGTTGGAATTTGTTGCCAAGAATCTTGCTGCAGTAAGTTTAATATACCACCCAAATGCTTTACTACGATGTATTTGATTCGTCGATGAATTAGATACTATATCACCATGCATTAAGAGTATTTTAACGTATAAATGTATCACACTTGCATTTTACACCCCAAGATTCAAGATGGCATTTATTATCATATACAAGCATTAGTTGTTCGCCCATCAAAAAGAAAAAGATGGTCAGACGAAGGCTGAAAAAGGCCTATTACATCCGATTAGGTTTTTGTCTATGCAACCATTCATGCATAAATAGAGCATGTTGATTGGTCAGTTTGTCCCTGCTTCCTTTTCTTGTTGTTTTTACTGTATTTTTACACTTATACTGTCTCTTACCCTATCAAAAAGTCATACGAGACCACCATTCGTGCATACGTAAATTTTTGTGTACGAGTTCTCCAAAGTGTGTACGAGACACCGCCACCTGACGAAAACAAACTCACATACGTCATTCAAAGTAGGTAGGGTCAAAGTCCAAGCGCATTGGAGCGGAAAGATCACATGATCCGCATAACTAAATTTTACATCTCCCTCTGACCCAATATAGTGGAACATCCGTTCCAAAGGCATTGTGGGTACACAGTAAGCGATTTTACCCCATCCGCTTGGCGGCGCTATATAGAAATAATCAATATTAAACAGCAATAAAGGCGCCACTCTGGTTCATTTGTTTCCTGTAGTTTCTCCACTTAGTAAAATGTTCAAATTTTACCCCATTCGCAGGAGGGCGGATATTCCATCAATTTTAATGCAAATACGCGGAACAGCTCATTCTTCTACTATTATTTGAGTTCTTTGCTATGCTGCGACATATAAAAATACGGAAGTAGTTATAATAGTATTGTGGAAAGAACGCAATTGTTTTGTTTGTCAGTTTCGCTGTATTTTTGAAGACAATTTTAACCGACAAAATCAATAAAACATATATTTATATCATTTAAGACAGACAGGAAAATAAGGACGGCGTAAATATGTGTTCAACGAGGAACATTTTACTCCTGGTGGCAGTGCTAGGCACATTCGTGACTTTATTATTAGCAACAGAAGAACCGACATCAGCAGTGCCAGCAACGACTCCTCCTGAGCCAAGTGAGTTTTTCTTCCTAGCTAGCCTAGTCTAGGCATAGGCCTAGCCCTAGGCCTAACCTAATAATATTTGTTTTTCCTTGCTGAATATTGTTTTTTTAATGCCTTGCCTGTCTGCCTGTTTTGTCTGTGCTTGTCTGTTTTTATTTATTTAATTTTGTATTTATTTTTTATCTTTTTTTTTTCGCAGTGACTATTTTTACGATGAGTCGTGAAGATAATTATACCCAATGACAATGCTATTCTTACAACGATCGCCAGCGCATGCGCGATAGCGTCCCTTGTCGCGGGGAAAATAAGCAAGTCTTGAACTGAGCGAACCACAATGCTAAATCTAGCCTAGGCCTATCTCTAGGCCCAGAAAGGCCTACAAAATTGTTTTCGTGTTTAATTTTGTGAATGCGAATCCCCACTCGATGGCCGGTATTCTTGGAATTTTAATACCAATTATTTTTATTTGATAATATTACAATTTATTAATTGGTGATATTTTTCTCTTTTTACTGAAACAACGCAAATGGGCAATTTCATAATGCAGAGTGATTTTTTGTAATTTTTCATACTTATCAAATCCCATCAAGTTTGTTATCAAACTAAAGCTCATTTTATATAGAATTAAGATCTAAAATCAATATTTTGGTATTTCAATGGTAAAATGTGAAAAAAATGATCCAAATACATAGTATTTTTAAATTTTAAAATATAGTAAAAAATAGCTTACTTAAATGCAATTATTATGTGACCTAAAATTTGAGATTTGATGCTGTGAGATCACACTAAACAAGTACACCAAGTTTCATCAAAATCAAAAAATATGTGGTTAAAATTTTCAGATTTTTTGGGTGATTTGACATGGAATGACCCTACCATGAAATTGCCCAAATGCAAGTCGATTGGTTTGAGACACGTATTGTCATAGTTGTGTTTCCCGATTATTTGACTATGTTTAAAATGCTTAATAAAATGGAGATTTATGAAATTATAGCATGTCATTCGTTTTGCATATGATTGTTTTCTTGTTTGCTGCCTTTCCATTTACCATATCATGTTTATAATATTACATATGTATAAATAAAAATAAAATATACTGTGATTTGATGAAGTAGGGCTGCGCCAGGAATTCCCGACGAGGGGTCTAAGCTCCCCGATAAAATTTGTAGGACAATTTTTTTTTTATGGGATTTTTTATCCAGGTGTCAAAAGTACCAGAGTCGGGGAAGAGCTGGCACCACCACTGCAACCCATACGATCGTAATAGTACAGTATACAATACCTCGCACATACCGTAGCACTGCTCGCACTACACAGTTTTTAATTTGACAGCTTAGCAAGGCATGCTTAAATTGTAATTTCCGCGCTCGAGATATTTAATTTTTCCCCAACGAAACTGCTGGAAATTCCCCGACAGGGGGGGCCAAATGTCCCCGACGGGGGTCCTTTGCCCTTCTGGACCCCGCTAGCGCCGCCCCTTTAATAAAGGGGATTGACTAAAGTTCTCCCAAAAGGTTCCCACGCCCGTTCCCACGGTACTCTTTAGGTAAAACTCAAACAAGTTTTGTACTTCCTTGATCTTTTATTACCATTTTGATACATATTCTGATTACTGTTTAAAATACACCAATAAAATACACACATGTTTATTAAACATCATATAATGGCTGTTTCGGGCTTTCTTTACTTAATAATCCGGATAAATTAACTCTGATGAGGCCTATTACAGTACCTGTACTAGTTGCTTGGACCATGTACCAGCCCTCGAAATTAGGACGAAATGTCCTCGGCAAAAAATGCCGACGTAAATTAGACTCACGTCGGCACACGTCGGCATTTTTTATTGCCTGTCAACAATTATGCACCAGGCAATTACATGACCCATCGTCTATAAAGGTGTAATAGATAAAAACAATGCATAAAACGAGCTAGGCCTACTGTAGGCCTAGGACTAGTAGTAGGCCTAGGTAAGGTTTGAAATGAAGAGAGCCAACATCAGCGCGTGTATTTCATTGCAACGACACTACAACCACAACCTGCACGGCTCACAACAATCGATGCACAAGTCGCACATGTTTCATGAAGTATTTTTGGCCATCTCCAATTTGGCTATTATTAGGTTAGCGTTTGGAGAGCGCCATCACTAATCATTGGCTTTCATAATCACGTCACGCAGTAGTCCCGCCGGAGCTGAGGATAGGCATACGCTCTATATTTAGAAACTGAACTTAGCGCTTGTTCTCGGCGGCGCAAAAAGCGACTTCTGCTTTGATCGTGGGAATTTATATTGGCTGGGAAATTAAAAAAACGCTTGTAAAGCGTCGGCAAATACGTCGGCATTGCCGAATGCCGACGCTAATTTCGAGGGCTGATGTACTATAAAAATCAGAAAGAATCGTTATGTTCCCACAAACAAATTTCCACAGTACTCTTGAAGGTGAAGCAGACACATTTTTGCACGCCAGCTTCAGGAAAGTGGGTGCACTTCCACAGGGTAGATGCTAAACAGACGACTGGCGATTTTTAGGTGCAACACATGTAATAGTTAGAGAACATGTCGTGCGTGCGTTTACCTATAATTAATTAATTGTCAAAATATTTAATCCCAACACGATGGCGTGTACTTCAATACTTGTGTATGTATTATACTTTCTTATTGCATATATTTTACAAAATTCAGATATAAATGCATACTGTATTTGATTGAACAAATTAATTCAATATTGGCCTTTATTATGAAGCATTCATGAATTGAAAAGTTATGACTGTACTGTACTGTATAAAGAAAATATATTGTATACGTCATCGCACTTCACTTCTGGGACTGCTAGAAAAGAACATAGTTTTCAATACAGAACACACAGTTTTTACTATTTATTTCTTGTTTAACCTGGTTTAACAACGCTGTTAAAAGCAACTGTTATTCTTAGGGAGCGTATCCAAAGTTTTTGCTTTCGTTACCTACGTTATTACCGCGAATACCGCAAAACCCTGCTCACTTCGTTAATGAGGAGTTTCCAACTGTTGTTCGTTGAAGCGTTAATTCTCTAATGAAAGGTTCATAAATATTCTAACTCACTGGTGAATATGTAATGACTAAAGCGAAGTTCGCCTACCGCGTTAACTCCGAAGTTCTATTGTGGGGTCAACATGTACATCAAGTTAACACATATTTGGTTCCAGTATCAAAATATAGGGCAATTGTAACCTGATCGTTGTGTCGATCTGGTATTTATCAGGTCTTTTAACAAAACAATGTTTCAAGCAGTTTAAAATCAATGCAGATTATGTTAATACTGTACTGCGTACTACCGGAGAGGAGCTGTTTATACCAGTGTAGGGCCTAAAACTAGGGAGCCTACGCTAGACCATTTTTCTATGGCTAGACCGAAGTTTTTGAGAACAGTATACATTTAGCTAGGTAGTATTAGTTAGTAGTAGCATTATAGTATTATAGGACTGATTAGATCTAGCCAACATTTTTATTAGGCCTAATAATAACATATAATCTTCGTTGAATTGTCACCTTGCTCAGATTGTCATGGTCGAGCAGCGTAGCAGTAGGCCTGTAGTTAACTAGACGTACACAAGGTATTAAGGTGATTAACCTACCTACTACAGGCCGGCGTTAGATTGGTAGACATATAATAAAATACCTTTGTACAAATCGATGATCCCATATTTATTTACAGGCTATACACAGACAGCATTTTATATTATAATTAAACAACACAACACAGTAATATCAAACCGTCCGTCCTGACCGACCGCTACCAATGCTGTTACTCCATGAAGATAGGAAGAAGAACTGTACTACTGTATTTGCATTAAATAATGCTTGGCGAGCTAAGGGCACATAGAAAGAATTATTAGATTATAACTCTTTTTTTTTTTTTTTTTCAAATTGATGAGGGCAGGAATAATAGAGTAGGCCTAGGCCTATTGCATTTTTTTTAATCGAGGAGGGAGGGACTGTTTTAATTTAGCCCAATGCAGGTAGTCTCTTCCTGCTTTGGCCAACTTTCTTGATTCGTTATTGTTTGCCCAGCAACAACTAATCTAACCAATCACACCCATCGCAAGTGATGACCGCTCTTGTAATGCATGACATAAACGAGTTATTTTTAGCAGCGCAAGTCTTATTTTTGGAGAGTGGAGTCTACACGCTGTGAGTTAACGGTCCGATCAGCCCAATGGGCGGGTCTCTTTAGAGATGGACCGCGGTGTTGTCTATTTTTAGCCGCAGTTACCGAGCTGATTATTTTTAGCAAAAGTAAACAACAAGAATTTAAAAATGGCTTTGCATTCAACTTTGCTGCGACCATGTCCAGTCTAATCAATTGTAAGAGTTTGCAGTCTGCCCAATTTGGAGCCAATTTCTTTATATTTTGTGAGCAAATGTTTTTTGCAAAGACTATTTTTTATGCTGTTAAAATATATGATGCGGCAAAAAAAAAAAGTATTCACGCATCAATAGTTTTGTGACGCGGGCGGGAAGGAGTGATAATCTAATAATTTTTTCTATGTACTCTAATCGGCTGGTCTAGTTTAGAATTCATCTTATTTTCATTATTAAACATGAATATTGGATTAATTATACTATTTAATTAATTAAATTATTATCCTTCTCACTTAGGATTTCAACGGTCATATTGTACAGCTTCAACTGAAATTCATCAATCATTCTAGCGCGTGCCGTCTGCATTCTCCGGACCAAAGATTAAAATTATCCAGACACAACCATGGGAACATGTTCCTGCGAACGTTTCCTTCAGAATTCACCGCCGCAGTTACTACAGGCAACGAATACTAGTTTTGGTACTTAGCCTATATCATGTTCCAGTGAGAATCATCCATTAGATACTCATTAACAACTATTTAATTAATTAAATTTTTATCCTTCTCACTTTAATTTTAACGGTCATATTGTACAGCTTCAACTTAAATTCATCATTCATTCTAGCGTGTGCCTCTGCATTCTCCGGACCAAAGATTATAATGATCCAGACACAACCATAACATGTTCCTGGGAACGTTTCCGTCAGTATTCACCGCCGCAGTTACTACAGGCAACGGATACTATTTTTGGTACTTAGCCTATATCCATGTTCCAGTGAGAATCATCCATTAGATATTCATTTAATAAAGTTGAATAAAAAAAAATATATATTGCTTACGTTATTAGTTGGGTATAGCCTTCTATAGTTTCAGCAGGGACTTGAGTTTGAGTTTCTTTATTTAGCAAACAAGGTCATAAATAGTACAAAAACAAACATACAAATTGATTAAAGATACAAACAATAGTCATTGAAAATTTTAAAAAATTTCCAGTTTCCAGCAGTTTCCCACATTTTTATTTTAAAGTCAAGTTGGTAAAAAAATAAATAAACTACTACCATTCTATAATTTTCTGTGGAATTACTATTAATAAATTTTACAACTATAAAACAGAGAAGGATAGACGCTGTTTATTAACAATCACTCAAATAATAAGACAGGCCTACTGTACAGTATCTTTTGAAGTAGAGTAGGCCTAAATATATTTTTAATTGTATCATCCCCAACTAAAAACATATCAACACAGCCTTAAGTTGTCAGCCGGTTGTCGGTGATAGAGCATGATAATTAAGCTGATTTATCAAATGGTATTGAAACAATAGTTTGGTGTTCATAAAGGGTTAATATAATATAGAGGTCTAGATTATTGATAGGCCCCTATTTTGTTTTGCACCGAGTGCTGACAATCTTGGGAATTCCTTTTTATTCACCAGTGGTTATGTTATGATATGATTTATTGCACCTGGCTTAAGGTATTTTCTGAGTCATATCTGTAGCATTATTCGCGCCAATATTCACAGTCATACTCCAGAGGTAAAAATTATCTACAACTTATTTTTAAGACAAAACAAGAATGGGATACGTGGGCCTATGTTTCAATATTCAAGAACAAGGTGGGGGTGGGGGGGGGGAGAGAAATGCAGGTGGAAAATTAGTAATTAAAATCTCCCCCACCCACTGTCAATCCTTTACCAAATCGATTCTCCAATATTCATTGATAATAAACAAATATTGACCATACGATCACATAAATTGTATGGGTCTGAAACGTCATTATTTTCAAAATGGTTATGATAGGCCCTATACTTTTCAAAGACTGTATTTAGGCCTATACTCATCTGTACTTATTATTCTGAACGTGTTTCGCGACACCCCAAATTCCGACATCGACACCAGGCTCTGAGTGACGTCAACTGCAAATGTCATAAAAAAAAAACAAAAAAAACCAACAAAATACAAAAATATGAATTCAGAATTCACCATTTAGAAAATTTGTTAATGCAAACAATAGATATTGAATAATAATTGTTAGAATAGGATGCCTGATCGAAAGATGAGTATCACACCCACACTATCACATCATACTTCAAACACCACATAAATCAACAAAGAAATGTAGTAAAAACGTCCTCCTTCCACGACATATTTTGTTATACTGTACTGTTTTATGTAAAATAAATAATATAATTTGTGAATTAATACTCGTCATTTTTTACATAACACCTCAAAAATTACCAAAGAAACATAATTAAAACTAAGCAAAGTTTAGCAAGTTCTCCCCACACAGCGTGATGATTCTTTCCACATGGTTTTGAAACCTTTCACACATGATCAGTTTATCCCAGCCAGCATAGCACATGTTGTTTACAAAGAAGGCAAATTGCGTGCGCGGTATTTTTTTGACCGTCGTATGATTTTAATGCGTGTGGTTGATTAAATATTTGCGGTATAGTGTACAAAAACAATGTTTACGAAGCCACTGTTCGAATAAATTCAACATTAAAATTCTTAGTTGGAAATCCAGGACTACTACATTTTGTGACGAATGTTTACCCCGTTGATAATGGCTAGTCTCGTGTCTATATCTGGAAGCGTACTATTATACTTATCAAACCACTACAGTCTTTGGTGTCCAGGTACGAAATAAGTATACTTATATACCGTACTATACTTGCATGTACAACCTGGTATAACATAACATTAATCTATACTAGTAGTGTATTATGAAAGACTGCAAAAGTATTTGTAAAATTCAGGCCTCGAATTTGGGGATTTTATGGGCGAGGCCAAATGACCTCCGGTATGACATGATTTTGAAAGGCACCAAGGCCAAATAGAAAGGCACCAAGGCCAAACTTTCAAGTATAAAAGGGCACC
>NW_022753486.1:75614-79942 GCF_011630105.1 Anneissia japonica
GTACTGCGGCGGTCGGCGATCGTACAAAACAGTCAAATTTCAAGAAGCCCAATATCTTTGTGCTGTTGCTCAGTCCGTCATCATTGGAGAGGAAGCCTCAACTCTAAACTGGCCGCGAAAGCTGCGATGACGTAAGATCGCCCAAAGTTAGCTGTGCAGCAAGTACATGTTTACAACTATACAAAGGCCGTATTTGACTTGTCGTTCTTTGTTAAACCACACCCACCTGCGCTCAGCGGTAACATCCTACTCAACGAAGACGACCAGTCGAATAGAAAACTTGTAATACTCGACAAAACAAAATGGCTGTATAGTTACCGCGATACACATTGCGTAATCAAGATTGCTTCAACTTGTGGTAGTATGGGTTTTTCGTAAAAAAAAATATTTTCATCCAGTTTTTTTTTTAATTTGTTTGCCTACAATAATTTTTTGACTCCATGTGGGTAAATATTATAATGTTTATTTTATGAAATTTAATCTAAGTTATATTAACGCAAATGTTGTTAATAAAAAATCACCAATCGACCATGTTTCTCTTTGGTCACGTGGGTAACTTAACGCTGATTAACGTACTGTGGTTTATGTCAATTTTCGTTGTCAAAGAAGTCTATCTAACGAACCAGTCGAATGAAAATACTGTAATACTCAACGAAAATTCGTTCCAACGAAATGAACCAGTCGAATGAGCCCATGTTTATATTGCAATAACCGCTAGAGTAAGACGCATGCGCACAAAACGGTAACCGCAAAAACAGTTCGTATCAACAACACCATGGAAATTCTCTCATGTTCTGTTCTGTCACTGCAACCTGGCTTAGGCTAGCTTAGGTGACCTACGTTTTTGGGTTTCGTGTTTTCTTTCAAGATTTAAACGTTCTTACTTAGATTTATTTTACGTGTCAAACGATCTATATTAAGCATCGTGAGGGCACCGAGGCCAAGGCTTCAAAAGGGCAGGCAAGTAGTGGCCATCGTCGTGCTTCATTTTTCAGGGGCACCAAGGCCAACTGGGAGGGCACCGTCGGCAATGGCCGCGGTGGCCGCGGTTAAATTCGAGGCCTGAAAATTTTGATACATTTCCTGTGAGAATGTATTTAGGCTCCATTGCATTGCCTACCGCATGACCAGTCCTCCTCCTAGCCGAGGCCCTAGCTAGTCTAAGTTACTGTAATGGTAGACCATGGATAGATATTTCACCACCATATTTAACCAAGAAAATGTGAATGTACAGTATATGTTATTAAAGACTGTCCTGTTGAACTCTAATGGTAACCAAGGGACCGTCCATGATTTACTAGAACTAAACCACATGGACTTTTATAAGCTGATACTTTCGAGGTCAAACTCGTTGAGCCTTGCTGTACTGGAGTCATGCAAATTATTTATAAGAATTCATTCATATTCATTTATCTTCTGCGTTAGTTGAAAAGCCGCCAAACGATGCATAAACGAACTCGCGGTAGTAGCGTTAGTTCCGATTTTGCGTTATTTTCGTTAGTAACGTTTTGAATTACTTCGGATACACTCCCTTACATTTGTTTGAGAAAACACCATTGACACTTTTAATTATTTCTATCAAGCAAGTCGTGCTTAAACCAGTTTATAACATTTTCATGAAGGTTAAATGATTGTAGTTTTTAAACCCAGACACAGTACAGACGATTTCAAACATACCTGCTTTTATAGCATTATTTAGAACCATAAAGCACAAAAATCCTCTTGCTTTGGGGGTTTTGTCGATCCCACCGGGCCTTCAACTATGGACCTCGCACCCAAAAAAAACCCCAGTTGGAAGAACCTGGCTACGGGCCTGTTTTTTTAGTAGGCCCTACAGTAATGTGATTTTCATTTGTAATTAGTCTATTTTTATCTTTTTGTTTTAATTTCTGTTTTGTTTTACAATGCCTTAACAGCCTTGTTGAAAAACACCATTGCGGTGAACAAGTGTTTCTGTAGTTGAATAAAGTTTTTATTTATTTATTATTATTTAACAATAATAACATCCAGTTAGAATTTGTTTAAAGACTGGTGTACTGTAACTGTAGTCACTGAATATAAAATGATGGTACTTCAGTAGTAGTGATTCAATTATACTGTAGGCCTGTGGTGTTGCTAATGTCCAAGCAGCACAATATAGATAATTAAATATATTTTAATATTTTGCTTAAAAAAATTCCAATTGAATGACATTCGTAATATGTAATATAATATATTTTATATATTTTACACTCAATTGCTTACAGCATGTAAGGAAATGGAAGATTGTGAAAGCTGTCTCAGTATATCCGGAGCGAAAGTAAGTTTTAAAGGCAATATTACATCATTTAGTAAACCTAGTAAACTAACGTTCTAAATCACCTTAAACACTGACCCTGTAGTACTCTTCTTCAATCGCAGTGTAGACAAACTTTCACCCCTGGCTTGGAATTAACGTTTTACATATTATTATCATTTAATAGTAAGAAAAAAGTATAAGAAATGCAAAATGATATGATGTCAAATTATATGAATTGAATTTTTATCAAATAATTATTCTTAAATCTTCCTTTATCTCAGTGAACAATTAGTATTTTTTTTTAACCTATCCTACAGTATTATTTGTTTAAAACAACTAAAAATGAAAACTAAATATACTTTATGCACTGGAGCTTGCCTGCGTTATAGACTAGAAAAAAAATCTGAAAAAAATGAGTTAGGGGGAGTGGAATGTTAGAAGCAATCAACATAGTCAGATATCCTAATTAATCCCTTCTGGTCACCCTAAGCCCTGTTGACACTTGATTTTACGCCTTGTATACAAATGGCAGCCATTTTTCAAAATGGCCGGCCGCCAAATTTATCTAAAATGTGCATAAAATTGGAACTAAATAAGCTACAGATATGATTTTGGTGTCTAAATTCATAATTTCTAGACAGGCGACAAACTAGACATATAAAAACTAAGTGTAATGATTGAATCACATAGTATAGGACTTAACTTGGTATCTTAATATTAAACAAATTATAATTTTATGTTCGTCACAACCTATTTTTGCGTGGTTTTGCAATTTTTTAGCCCACTCTCTATCTCCTCCTTTGTTTGTGACGCGATTAGGCCGATCTTGCAATAACATGGAAGATAAGGCGTGGGGAATTTAAAGTATGAAGAGTTTTTGCGAAAATATTGTCGGGAAATATGTGAAAAGTATGTTTTTTTAATCATATTTGTTAACACTACGGTGGGTTTCCTATGAAAGCGTGTTGTCATTGATCAGATTACAAATCGCCTGATTCCACATTGTGTTTATCAACCAATCACGGCCTGCAATTGTAAGCTTTGCGGCTAATAAATGCGTCTGCACGAGTCTAGTTGGCAGCCGTTTTGTGTGCTTGTAGGGTGGGTGGTCTCTCCCCTGAGAGATAAACAATGTACACTACTGTAATGCAGGCTGGCCTAGAGCTAGAGGAAGACGAACTACAGTAGGCCTATAATTTGGCTGGGTAGTGCGTGTGTGTAATAGATCAGATAACAGGAAATGTAGGCTAGTTGCTTTTATGTGTATTAAACCACATAATATTCAAATTAGTAGCGATGAGTGTATGTGTGCAGCACATTTCGTGTCAATGTACTGTAAATGCAGGCTGGCCTGACGAAGACGGGAAGCACGAAGACGAATAGGCTGGCTGGGTACGTACGTGTGTGTAGGCATAGGCCCTAGTCTAGATCAGATACTACAGAAATAAATGTAGGCTACAAGTTGCTTTTATGTGTATTAAACCACACATTCAAATCAGTCAGTAGCGATGAATGTATGTAAAGCACATTTCGTGTTGCCGCACTGTGCTGTGGTTGATGACGAGGACGTTGCCGTTAGATACATGATAGCAAGGTCCCACATGGAATTTTTGTTCTATTGAGATGGTAGCTTTTCAGCATTGCTCTAGGATGATTTTCCTTTACATTTATGAATTTTACATTTATGAATTTTTTAGCTTTTCGTACTCTACACTTAGCTATCCGTAGCCAACCACATAGGCCTAGGTACGTAATATATTAGGTCAGATGTTAATTACATAAAATGTAGGCCGACAGTCGTATTTAATGGGGGCGGAGTGTTCAATGGATTACATTCAATTCCAACGATGGTGTAATCAGTCAATGGATAGCCCAGTAATGAGATATTTTGTTTAGATTTTCACAGCGTGTTCCATGTACCTCCTCCATTTATTTAAAATTAAATTATTAAATCATTGCCTATAATATAATCTAGTAATGTACTAGTATATTATTTAATCTAGTAATGTATATATTTAAAAACATATTGGGCAAGTATTCATACTACTTA
>NW_022753486.1:80353-83747 GCF_011630105.1 Anneissia japonica
TATATATGCATATGTATATATGCATATGTATGTATATGTATGTATGCATATGTATGTATATGTATGTATGCATATGTATGTATATGTATGTATATATAAAATGCAAATGCAAATGTTAAAAGGTGTGAGCGACAGTGAGTAAAAGACGAAGAAAATGCGGTCTAGCATGACTAGCCTTACTTCGGCAAAGTAGTGATTTCTGTAGTTCATTAGTATTGGATCGCTAGGTTCTGCCTCAAATTACGGTAAACAATAAACAACGTCATCTTAAGTAGAAATCGTAATAATTTGTACATGATTTGTCATCAGTATTATTATTTAAAAGAAGAAAGTTCCTACTACCAGAACAATATCAGATCAAAATTCTCCGAATTGGAAAGTTAACCAGTATAAATTACTATCTGCTGTCCTCCTCTATGACATCGAAATTTGAACATACTGACGGCCCACTAAGTTTACCTAGCTATCGAAACTAAACACTCAGTTTTAAAAAACATGATCGATCTAATAATAAGGTAGGAAATAACAAAACAATAAGTTCTAACATTGTTTATTAGTAAATTGCAACATTGTCCACAAGCTGAAAGCTGGTAAACTATATTTCAATATTGTTTACACATTGTTTATCAGACCGACGATCCAGCCTACGAAGTTTGCAAAGCTAATTAAAATAACAATGACCTTCGTAGTGGTTCTTATCTACGTTCAAAACATAACCTACGAGCAGATTACGAGAGGTTACGAGCAGATACGAAGCAGTACTGTAATTCCTGTCTGTACTGTAATTTCTATGTTCACGACGGTCGGCTAGCTGTTAGCGTGCCTCAAATGCCTAAGTGCACACACAACAGCAGAAATAAAGCAGCCGACTGCCGGGTAAATAATGGCTTTCGAGCTTGGGGGTTTTTACTTGAATGATTTCAATGTCAATGGCCAGTCCACGATTTTTTTTTTCCGTACGAAACATTTGCATGAAACTTCACTCGGGCCTTTTTAAGTGCATGAAAACAATGTTAAAACAATTTTTAACATTTTAGCCAATTTTGGCTAAACAAATATCCAATTGGCTGAATTTTTGTTTTTTTAACTTAAGTCAATTGGCTTAAAACAAAAATGAAACCTCTACATAAATATCTTCATAATTACAGAATTACAAAATATTTCAAAAAGTGTACACAACAAACATTACAACAACCATATTTCCATTAATATCACTGTACACGACATCACACCTTTCCTAACTGTTAAGTGAACATAAGAAAAAAGGTCAATGATGATGCATACAACTAACTCAAACTTTAAATGTTTTTCTTTATGTTCAATACACATAACAACACGCCACACAACCTCCACCCACCGACAGCACTTAAACATTGCCAGCTATTGTCAAGTGGGCTATTGCATCATTGATGCTCTCGTTTATACAAAAAATGACCTTTTTACCCCAAAAATAGGTTGTGACGAACATAATATTAAGATTTTTTATAGAGATACCAAGTTGAGTCCTATACAACAGTATGTGATTCAATCACTATCACAGTGTTTGGATGGGTTTGTGGTGTTTTTTTTTAGGTTTGCAGGGTTCAGCAATTTTTTAATACAAAAAATGGCCTTTTTATCCCAAAAACCGGTTGTGACGAACATAAAATTATGATTTGTTTTGAGATACCAAGTTGAGTCCTATACTATGTGATTCAATAATTATCACAGGGTTTGGATGGGGTTTGCACTTTGTTTTTGGAGGTTTGCGGGGTTTTAGCAATGTTTTTAATCAAAAAATGGCATTTTTACCCAAAAAGTAGGTTGTTACAAACGGAACATTATACTTTTTTTTACTGAGATACCAAGTTAGTCCTATACTACATGATTCAATCACTATCACAGGGCTTGGATGGGATTTGCACTGTGTTTTGGGGGGTTTGCGGGGTTTAGCAATTTTTTTATACAGAAAATGGTCTTTTTACCCCAAAAATAGGTTGTGACGAACATAAAATTAAGATTTTTTTTATTGAGATACCAAGTTGAGTCCTATACTATGTGATTCAATCGCTATCACAGGGTTTGGATGGGGTTTGCACTGTGTTTTTGGAGGTTTGCAGGGTTTAGCAATTTTCTAATACAAAAAATGGCCTTTTTACCCCAAAAATCGGTTTTGACGAACATAAAATTATGATTTGTTTTGAGATACCAAGTTGAGTCCTACAATATGTGATTCAATCATTATCACAGAGTTTGGGTGGGGTTTGCACTGTGTTTTTGGAGGTTTGCGGGGTTTAGCAATGTTTTAATTTATACAAAATATGGCATTTTTACCCAAAAAGTAGGTTGTTGCGAACGGAATATTATAATTTTATTTCCTATGCATGTAATGCAATAGGAACTATTGTAATCACTCTGTCACATTTCTTTTGTTTTTTATTGTGTGTAGTATGTGTGTGCGTATGTGTGTAGACATTTATGCAAATGCGCATGCTTCATTGAAAAGTTTTCCGACATTTTGTTTTACATCGCGATGCGAAGTTCGATGTGGATTTTCTGCAGAGTTCAGTCAGGGCTCACGCTAACCGATCGGCAAGTCGGCATGCATGAAACTATTTTGGTTTTACGGCAAAAAAATCAACTGCTGTGGCATAGGTATTTTGAAGAAGGCCTAAAATAAAACAAAAAGGTTTTAATACTTGCTGAAGTACATCGTTTTTTCATTTAGATCTCCATTTCTCACTAACTCGTTAGCGCTCTAATATTCTTATTATTGTCTCTATGGAGTAGTCGTACGAAGGTACCATATCCCTGACAGTTGGTTATGCAGCAATGTACCCTTTAAATACAAATTGAAGACAAGTGAAGATATAAAGGCAGTCGACTGTCGGGTACATAACGACTATCTGACTTTCCACAAAAACATTAGGCCTAAGCTAGGCCTAGTTCGTCAGTACAGTAGTTACTGCGATGCGAGGGTGGTAGATCGTTCTGTCAGTGATATCGTGTTATCGTCTAATAAGTAATACATTTTAATAATGTGTGTACAATTTAAGAATGCACCGCGTGGGTTGCTTTCTTTGTTATGCGGTAGTAGTATACGTAGCAGAGCAATCTAAGCCTGCCTAGGGCCTAGATGGTATACGTTCTTGATCATCGACGATCGTAATGAAAACTTCGGGTGACAGACGATTGGGCCCAACTGGTGTGGACGATCGGACCCAAGATAGCTTCAAATAAATTGTAGTCCTAGTAGGCCACTGCCACCACCACCACTCCTGATATCGTTCCAAACTACTGTAAAATGAAATTACTGTATACCTAGCTAGGCCCTATGCCTACGAAATTTTTTCAAAGAAATTTGGTAAAAATATTACTGTAATTTGCCTGTCGAATTACATTAATAAAATCACTA
>NW_022753486.1:84199-90760 GCF_011630105.1 Anneissia japonica
ATATATATATATATATATATACATATATACGTATATATATATATATAGGTGTATACGTATATATATATATATGTGTATGTATATGTACGTGTATATATATATATACATGTATATATATATATATATTTATAGGACCTATATACTTTTTAAGTCCTGTATCATGCATAGGAACGTTGACGCCTGCAAGGCTCTGGTTTTTTTACTTATATACCAAGTAAGTCCTGTACTACATGATTTAAAAGAGAACTAGCAAAATGATTTTTTGTTCAAGAGAGGATTTTTGATAGGCCATTAATAATAGAATCAACCTTAAAATCGTTTTTTGGCTTTTTTTTAATGAAGTTATGGGCGATTATATACGATTTTACCATGACGTCACTGGCGAAAAAGTAACAAAATATCGTGTAAATAGCACCGCGTAGGGTTTCCGCCGCGTACAATCTTTGCGTGTATGCTGTATTAACCATGACTGTAAATTGTGATTGTTACAGCATGCACGCAAAGATCGTACGCGGTGGATACCCTACGCAGTGGATACCCTACGCAGCGCTATTTACACGATCTTTTGTTACTTTTTCACCAGTGACGTCATGGTAAAATTGTATATAATTGCCTATAACTTCATAAAATATAGCCAAAAAACTATTTTAAGGTTGATTCTATTATTAAAGGCATATCAAAAATCCACTCTGGAACAAAAAATCATTTTGCTAGCTAAATTTAAACACTATCACAGGGTGTGGATGGGGGTTTGCATTGTGTTTTGGTGGGTTTGCAGGGTTTAGCAATTTTTTTAATACAAAAAATGGCCTTTTTACCCCAAAAATAGGTTGTGATGAACATAAAATTCAGATTTTTTTTATTGAGATACCAAGTTAAGTCCTATACTATGTGATTCAATTACTATCACAGAGTTTGGATGGGGTTTGCGGTGTTTTTTTGGAGGTTTGCGGGGTTTAGCAATACCCACTCAAGCCAAAATGGAACATAATTCAAAAATAGGTGTTTATTTATTTAAAAAAACTGCTAAATATACTTAAATGTACCGTATATTCCTGTGTATAAGCCGACCCCTAAATTAGGACGCGAATATCACAATTTTTTGTGTCACCTGTGTATAAGCCGATCCTATTTTTATGCTCCAAGCCGTTCCCATAATGTTAAGTTTTCAATTATTTTTAAACATTGACATTATTTATAAATGTTCACATAAAGAAATTTCATCTTTTTCAGCCGATTATTAAACAACAAACAACTGGAAATGCGTGTAAAGTGCTGGCTACTGCCATGTTAACAACGTATTCTTGCTCTAGGCAGCCCTAGGAAAATCCCCATTTTTTGCTAGACGGTCGTGCTACGTTAAATTTTCAACATCAGTTTAGTTTAAGTTTAATAAAATAAAACACTTATTGAGTCTATTTATCTATTTTAAACAATCATTTTATTATTATGTTGACTAATAACAGTCGGTATTAGGCTAAAAATATTGGTAATTCTAGGCCTAAGTCATTACTACTCACAGCCCACTGTGGTCTAGGAGACATGGGTCTATCACAACCCCCAAAAAATAAAGAAGAAAGAGAGAAGAAAGACCAGAAAGAAGGGAGCATGACATCACTGTAGGCCTACTCCAAAACAAGCTAATTTTTTTTAATGTCTGTGGTTTCCACCATTTCTAAACAAAATTATTTCTCTATATCTGTCCCTTATGGGTGGATGGATATATTCGGTGTAAACACAAAGGATAACCCACAAAAGTCGGAAGAATACTTGTTTTCAGTGAGGTCCTTCTGGTGGTGATTGGGCACTACACTGGCAGTGGCCTAATGATGAACCTGGGGCCTTGTGGCTTTCTGAGACTGGAGCCCCTTTTTGGTCCGGTTGCCACTTTGATTGTGGGAGTTAAAATGTGCTCGTTTTTCTAGTATTTGGCATTGTATTCTAGATTGCTTTTAACAACGAAATAAATTATATGATATCAGTTGCCGATCAAGGTATTCAAAAAAGAGGGAATGTGGGTAGGGAGGCACTTTCACACACCTATGCCACCTCAGCCCCAACCAGCCCCAACATGGTTGGGGCTAAGGTAAGATCATTTATGAATACGGCACCTCGAAGTGGCTGGAAATGGCACTCATAGATTTAAAATGCGAGTATAATTTCCATTAAAACAATTGGAAAATTTAAGGTAGCCGCAGGCGGGATATGCTATGGTACTGTATATGTCTTACAACAGTTGATCTCAGAGACACATTATGCTGTTGATCACATTATGCTGTTATGTATCAACAAAGCCCTTTTGGGTAAGGGTGCCCGAGGGAGGACCCTATGGGTGGGGGCACCTTCGAGGCCCTAGGTGACGGGGGCCCTGTGTTCTTTTAAGTGCACACATGCCATAATGCACACAGGACCAACAGGTTAAATGTCCCATCCGAAAGACGGTGCACTATCGTAACTTGCATTTCAGCCTTCCAGCTGAAATACAAGGAGAGCAGCGATCGGAATTCAATACACCACCTCCTTCCAATGGTGTTTTTGATTTCATATAACATTTATTCTGAATTTTGAACCGATTATATAATTGATATATTTTAATGGCGTAATGGGGTGTTCCATTTACAAGCATTATGATTCTGGAATTTCCCTTTTCTTTGACTGCTTAATTTTTTGTTACATTATCTTGGATTATTGTATGATTTATTATATATTGATGCTCAAAGAAAATAAAAGAAATTGTCATTGTCAATGTCATTGTCAATCTACCTCTTTCAGTTCATCATCTACTTTGCATGGTGAGGCATGACATGTGGAGATAATTTTAAAGGTGTTTTATTAAAATGTTTAAGATGTAGGCCTACTGCAAAACTCAGAATAAATCTGTAACAACTGATTTGTGTCAATTTGTGTCTCATTGGAAATGCATGCTTGATCTTTTCAAGAAGTAATTCATTAAAAAAAAATATTAACTGTTTAGGGTTTTTCCAGACCTTACCACAGGTATAGTAATTGAAAAAAATATTTTGTGTTTTTTAAAAGTGAAATAAGTCTGAGCAGCAGTGGAATTTCATAACATCACTTTGATTGGTCATACCATGTGTCTCTCCATTGCAACAAAAATCAATTTCATCAAAGTTTTCTCCCATTGTGCTGAAAGATCTGTTATTGGCTTTTATGAGAAATATTCATTTTTCTTCTTTCTATTAAGTGTTATTATTGTTCAACCGGTAATGTATGTGCTGATTATCCAGTTGGTGATATATTTCCAAACAAGGATTGTCCATTGAAGAATGCAAGATGGGGAACATGTAAAAGTGAGTCAATTATTAATTTGTCATTAATTTGAGTGAACTGGTGGTGGTTATAGGGTGCTTTACCTTCAATCCTATTGTAGTTTCCTATGTTTCAATACTGTAGGCCACTACAACTTTTTCACAACTCAAAACAACTTCACTCCACAAGCAATAAGTGTTCAAAACATCTTATAGTTTCATATGAGCTGATGGTACATAAATGCATTAATGAGTTTACAATATTTGCTGTTAGGTACAGTAAAAGAAAAATAATAATTGAATGAAAAATGGATTAGTTTCCATGGTATTGTTTGCAAATGTATTGCACTTCATTTTAAATAAAGACTGTAATAATACTTTACAGTATATTATTCTTGTAAGTAATTGAATACAGCGCTAATCGTAATGTACACAATGTGTAATCTCCTTCAGTATTTATTATATTTATTAATTAATAATGTGGTGGTCAACTGATTCAATTTAAATTGTAATCCAAAATAAGAACTGAAACTGAACTCAGGTTCTGATTCCAAGGTCTTGCTACTTCAATTAGATCTAGCTCTGTCCAAACTATCACATTTTATGTATCCAATACTTTATACATGTCCATATTACTGTAGGCATATTTGGAATATCATCATTATCATCATGCCCATAGGTACATCACACACATTTATCACATAGGATTTTGATAGTGTGGACAAAATGTTAGATTAAAAACCAAACAAAAAAGAAAAACATTCTAATTGGCAAGGCTCCCAAAATCAGCTCTACTTGTTATAACATTTTTTTTAACAAATACTTAGCCGATGTGTCCATATTTGGGCATATTTGGGCAAAATATGGCATCATCATGCCGATATATGGGTACATTATACACATTTTTCACATAAATTTTGATATAGTGGACAGAGTTTTAGAGAAAAAAAAAAATTCTATAATTTTTAAAACGTCAGTCATATACCGTAAAGTAGAATTGGCAAGGCTCCCAAAATCTTGCTTGCTGGTTGGCTCTCATTAAATATGAAGTAGTGGTCAAAAGCAATTTTACATTGTTTCAGAGGCCCTCAAGCCAAAATTAAGTCATGTTTAACACACTTAAAACAGGAATCACTAAGATAAGAAGGGCAGTGATTTTCGATGATTGATGGAGTTAAATAGGGCTCATGCTAAATCATTCCATGTCAATCTGGGACTACCACTTTAAATTTGAAATGTTTTCTCTTTATTTGATTCCTTGAGATAGGGGTTCATGATTTAGCATACAAACTATTTGTCATGTCAAATAAAATAAAGTCAACTAAAATATGGTGACCAATATGCTAGTCACATTTTAGTGTTCAGTATTCATAGGGCCTGTTTCTACTAGAAAGAAATAATCGATTAAAAATCGCTTTTTTCAAAAAATCGCTTTTATTCTCGCAGTAGAAACGGGACCAGTTTGAAAAAAGCGATTAAAAAAAATTGATTAAAAACACGCAATGGATAGTGTGTTTGAACGGCAAATAACAGATTTTGGCTGTGCACC
Organism: Anneissia japonica; assembly: GCF_011630105.1. Taxonomy (NCBI): domain Eukaryota; kingdom Metazoa; phylum Echinodermata; class Crinoidea; order Comatulida; family Comatulidae; genus Anneissia; species Anneissia japonica. The sequence continues at coordinate 89,018 of NW_022753486.1, forward strand.
TTTTAGCTACAACACAAAAAAAGCGATTATCAGGTGAAATGTGAATTCCAGGTCAATCACTGCAAAGACTACTGTAGATCGTATTAGGTGCGAACTTTCAAAAAAATTTGTCCTCTTGTTCATGTCCTAGGCTTACAAGCTAAAAACGTCAACAAACATGTGAAGTGACGAATTCGTTTTTTAATTATTTTGTGGGGAAGGGGGGATGTTAGGCCTAGGCCTCGCTGCTCCTTTGGGCCTACGGTTGTCCTCGTTTGGTCGCTCGTTCATAATTGTGCCGATGAGCACAGCCGAAACATTTGCCTTCTCGCCCCACATCGTATCTTACTCCTTGTCATCATGACAGGAATGAGAAAGATACTATCCTATACAGTTAGGAAAATAACGTGTTGTATAAACAAAATGGTGACGTAATTTCTGCCATGAAAACTGATTTTCGAAAAATCAAAATGCAGTTGCAACGCCAGCAGGCTGTCTGGTACTCATTAAAAAAACGGTTTTAAAAAATCAATTATTTTGTGTTTATCAGTAGAAACACACCCATAGATAGAAATCAGACATTTTTGGTGTTTTTTTTTTTTGGTGATCCGCATCCAGTCTAATAGGCCTTTTTCACACTGCAGTAGACATCTTTGATCGATGACGAACAGTGCTGAGCAGTGAAGCGTAACCAATAGAAATAACAGCGTTTCAACCATATTTTCGGAGGTAATGTTACTTAAAAAATCAACGGAGGGTCGTGTCAACATAAATTTTTCATTAAAATGTTCGCAGAGGATATATCTACGTAGTGTATAAAAAAAAAAATTGAAAATTTAGTCTGTCAAAACTTAACTGGAAAATGGAAAACCGATTTTGTGTAGTGTTAACACACACATTGCCATTATTTCACTGTTCGACCGAATATCATTTAGCGTGCCGGCAATATTTTCGGAGGTCATGTTACTTAAAGAATCATAACTCCTTAACGGAGGGTCGTATCGACATAATTTTTTCTTTAAAATGTTCGCAAAGAATATATATCAATGTACTCTATCAGTAACAAAAATAATTAAAATTTGTTTAGTCTGTCAAAACCTAATTGAAATAATAGCAACATGCACTGTATTTCTGTTGGTTACTCTTCACTGCTCAGCATTGTTTGTCATCGATCGAAGATATCTACCACAGCCTGAAAAAGGCCTATATAACAATCTCTTGTTATTGTCTGAGATCATCTTTTTTTTTTATTTTACCTTTCTGTAAATTTTTGTTAGCTACTAACATGAACGCTTCTACAGTCGACCTTCCCATTTACGAACTACTCATTTACGAACCTTCTATTTTTCGAACGTTCGGCCAATGACGTCATCGCTAGATTTATTCATCTAATTTTTGCTATTTTTATCTATTTTAAGAAAAGCGAATTACAAAGGTCATTAAAAAATGTATTATAGTACTAGTTATACAGTACATTCCATACTACTACTACTACTTTACTACTACTTACTACTACTACTACTTTAGGCTTAGAAAAGGGTCATTCCGTGTCAAATCAACCAGATTTAAAAAAAGTTCCAGTATGATCCTCTCAGATTTTGATGAAACTCCATAAAAATGATCCACTATGTGAAAAACCAACACTTAAAAAAAAATTAGTGTTATGGGTTTTGTAGTTTTCGAGATATTGACGCCCCAAAAAAAGGGGCGTGGCACTTCAAGATGCGCAAATGCAATTTCCTCCAACTTTGGAAGCTTATAACT
>NW_022753486.1:90767-91858 GCF_011630105.1 Anneissia japonica
CTCGGGATTGGTAATAGCTATCAAGGTCAAACTTGGTATTCTAACTTATATTCCACCATATTACACAAATATGGCATCAGATTATTACTGTTATCCCTTCTTTTTTTATGTTGTCTGCACTCAAAATAGCCACTTTGTTTAACGACGCAATTTTTTTGTGATTTTCAATGTTACCCTGTGTCCATATGAGTGAGTGTATACATCTTAAATTACAGATATATTTGCTGCGAAGCAGCCAATTCATATTCTTGACAGAAATTTGACCCCTGAAAGGTCATTGTTTGTCAAAAAACACGGGCCTAAGACGACTGAAAAGCGGAGTTTCCTTCTTTCATTCTGCCGGGTAAAATCAATTACTTTAGGCGACGTTTGTAGACTAACCAACACGTACCAACGCCCGCATGTCGCGCTAGCCTTATCCTACTCTAGGCCTAGACTAGCTAGGATGGTATAGGCCTAGCCTTGAAGGGACGAAGGTCCCAATGAAAAACGTCGCTCCTTGATAGCTAACATTGTCTATTTAACATTACAATAATTCATTATTAGACCTATAGTTGTTTTTTGAATTGTACTCCACAAGTCTCAGCCGATACCCCGCACAATCGAGTACGTCTCGTATCTACTGTCGTGACGTCATGGCTCGCTGGCTCACACTTGCGATGTCTCGCACTTGTGATAAAAAAAAAACCCGCCCTTGGAAACTTGCCCCATAAAAAAATGTACACTTCCTAGACCATGCAGTCTTCAAAATAAAAATTGTAACCTTTGGTAATCAACTACATTTTCCACATACATAGAAATTTTTGAAACTTAAAAAAAAAACCATAATTAAACCATATATGCTGTTGTACTTCGCAGCACTTCACTTGTAATATGCAATTTCTAGTATCTATGGGTTGTTTTCCATTATTTTAGCTTTTTTGCATACATATTAATATAATAACCGACCTGTACAAAAACTGTGATAGAGCTAGTTATATGCAATTGCCATATGGTGTTATTAGCATTTTCCATAATATATATATGATATATATTTATATATGATATATGTATATATATATATATATATATATATATATATATGTATATAC
>NW_022753486.1:91865-93282 GCF_011630105.1 Anneissia japonica
CTGTCTCTTATACACATCTAGATGTGTATAAGAGACAGTATATACATATATATATATCTATATACATACACATATATATATCATATATAAATATATATATGTATAATGTGTGGGTGTGTGTGTGTGTTAGTACTGTATTATGTAACCATATTACATACTGTGATTTACTTATATTTACCTACATCAGTGATTTTATAATATGCTAATGTTCATTATCACTTTCTTCATTACTGTCACTGTCTGATGAATGAGAAACACTAGACAACAGCTCAGCAACTGCTTCAGGGCCAGCCTGCTTTTCTGACCCACTTGGTGCACTGCAGACCCACCCAGACAAAGACCTTTTCAAACATATCAGCTTTTATAGCATTATTTAGACCCATAAAGCACAAAAATCCCAATCCCCTTGCTTTGGTGGTTTCACCGACCCCACCGGGGCTTCGACCATGGACCTCACGCCCAGAACCCCCCCCCCCCCCCCCCTTGAAAGAACCTGGCTATGGGCCTGAATATTGTTATCACAACCGGTGATAGCATGGAAGCCTGGTAGTGTCACTGCTCTTTCTGGTCCAAGATGATCGTATATTGGCTGACGAGCCACTCTTCTTCTGGTTTCAGCGGTAACGTTCACAATTCACACGGCAAGATGTCAAAACAAACACTCCAGAGCTACCTTCAACAACAGCTGTAAGCACACAAGAAGAAGCTGATACTCTAACGATTCCCCAGGGCATACAAGTGACCTCTGAATCTGGAAATGATACAGACTGGTTTGTATTGATCTTCAGAAGACTTCCACAGCTTGGCATGAATACTGGATTTTGTGTAGTCTTCTCGTAACAAAGAAAGTATCTGCTAAAGATGCCTCAACTTTACGATGGAAAAGAGTCAAAACTCTGCCAAACAATCAAGGTGTAGTTAAGCTGCCACCAACTGCAGGAGCCTTATACAGTATCAGCATATATTGCGTGTACATCTGCAGGCCAGGATACTGTTATTCATCCAGAAATCCCTGATCCATGCAAACTGGGCTGGGTTATGGAAGATGGTAAATTGAGACCTGTCTTGTCAGAAAAGCAGGCTGCCCCTGAAACAATTGCTGAGCTTATCAGATGTACCTGTTCAATATGTACATGTTCAAATAATACATGCACGTGTAGGAGAAATAATCTACAGTGTACTGAGATATGTAACTGCGAAGCGGAAGGGACTTTCTGAAACAACTTTCCATTGTTGTCGAGTGTTTCTGATTCATCAGACAGTGATAGTGATGAAGAAAGTGATAATGAACATTAGCATATTATAAAATCACTGATGTAGGTAAATATAAGTAAATCACAGTATGTAATAGGGTTACATCTGTCTCTTATACACATCTGTACACTGAAGATTATTTCTCCTACACGTGCATGTATTA
>NW_022753486.1:93417-111243 GCF_011630105.1 Anneissia japonica
TAGAATCAAGCAAGGAGCATGTTTTGCATGATGAACCACAAAGATGACTACCCAAATTACGGTTGTCGCAAGAGTTAGTTTGCCTCTTGAATTTAGATCGTACTAAGGGAGCGTCGCCAAATTATCCTACAGCGGTAAAGGAGATTTTCCTGCGGTAGCAAGGCTAACTGCGGTAATGAGCTATAGCAAGATTTACTCAATGGAGCGTGTCTTGACTACCGCGAGCTACCGCGAGCATGGAGTATTAATTATCCAATGCCCAAGGCAAGGTTTTTCCAATTACTCTGTACAGCTCAGTCAGCTGGGAAAGTTACCGCGAAATACCGCGGTAGCTCGGAAATACTAGCCTAGGCCAGAAATGAAATAAATTTGAAAGAACTTTGATTAAAAGAAGCTAAAGAATAAATAATCAAAAATTAAGGAGATGCAATAGGCCTAGATAAGAAATAGTAAAGTGAAAATACTTACATATAACGCAAACGGCCTCCTACACAGTAATACAAACAGTAGATCTAGACCTACCTAGTGTGTAGGCTTACTACAGCCTAAGCTAGTGCAACAAACTTTTAATGTGATGATGTGCAAACCTGGCCTACTAGATATTATTACTAATAATACTGCCTAGGCCTAGTACACAAACTTGAATAATTATACTGTTACTTTTTCATGAACGGAAGAAAACTGTTTGAAATAGGCATATACGTCAGTATACCACCAGTTAGCGTTACTGCAAATTGCCTAGTAACAGTGAATTCAGTGAGAAACGTTCCCACACAAGTAGGTTCCCACGATCGGGAGAAACATGGGAAAAGCAGACACCCCGGGTCAGCCACATCTTTAAACGCCGCCAACAACTCTGGAATGTCAGTAGACGTGCTAGTGTCTGATCTGATTCTTTGAACGCCGCCTTCAGGAATGTATACGCGCGGCTGCTTCGCAAGGAGGAGCCGACTGCCTTGTTCAGCATACAAACATATGTGCCATGGTTTCAGTGGTAGGAGTTGTTCGGCTTTATTTTAGCGAGATGTTGCTTTTTTTGAACCTTCGCTTCTTACGTTTCATTTTAATTCAGGCATTGATCATCATAATAAATAATTAACTGTGTTGTTGCTATAGCCTTTATATTTGCTTTCTTTTGTTTGTTTTTGCGATTTTGTCTTTTTTTTACGATGCTTGACTATCATAGGCCTAATATTCTTTGTATTTTTTTAGTATGATTCAGTGTTTTAAGTTTTTTACATTTGTTATATTACAAGTAATTTGAATATAATTTTACCGTGTTCTTTTTTTTTCTTACAGATTCAGAAGTGAAAATCAAGTACATATTATTTGTATTTATCAATTTATGAATTATTCATAATAAAGGCCTATGAATTTCGATTATGAGTTAATTTGTTTAATCAAAGATACTTTTATATCAGAATATTAAAATATATTATTTGTAATTCCATTTAAACTATAATATTTTAGAATTCATGTATTTTTTTTTATATAAATATGATCATCCGATTGATGATATACTATTGGCTGTAGGAACAAACGTATATCTTAACAATTTTACTATGTTTGGATGAGGGGTAACTAAACAGAAAGCATCATTTTTGCTTCTCGGAATACCGTTGCTCTTAGCTTTTCATCACTGAGGCCCTCAACATTTTTTAAACACCGGCTACATTATCATTTCGATAGCGATATAAGTGCACACGTCCGAAAGTTCCAATGCTAGTGTTTAAATTAAATAAATGGTGATAATCGATGTGCGGAATTTGATTAGAAGAGCTTGGTTTTATTTTGGCCAAGTCCGATTGGATGGCTTTGCATCGCATCTCCAGTTCTTTCTCTAGTCTAATTTTCAAAGATTGTGCTCTTTTTTCTTCCCTCATTCTTTCCACCCGTTCCTCATATAACGCTGTTTTAATGTCATCCTTCAGTACGGTTTCCTTTATAAGAACAGTTCCTTGTCCGATTCTCCCTTTCCCTTATTGGTAACACAACTTTCATCTATGGTCATCACGACAGCCTCGCGAACGTAGTAATAGAATGTATCCGTCTTTACTTTCCTCGAACCCGGTTTCATTCTTCGAAAAAAGCCTGCCTGAATAGACGCCCGCGTTTTTGGTCTGTAGTTATGTGTGGGTAATTTTTTAAATAAAAACGCTTTTTTCCAGGTACAAATTTCTTTAAAACAACTGCATGCATAATAGTATCAGAGGCATTCATTTTTAACTCGTCAATGTAAAATAAAGTTATAACTAAAGAGAGGGTTGGCTATCTGAACTGATGTAGTACTGTACTTCGATTGCACTATCATCGGCTTTATGTATGTTATAACGGCTTGGAATCATCAAAAAGACCGCAATTAACTGATGATCCGTGAAATCGGCTTGTGTTCCTTCCTTCTTTTTTTTTTTTTTAAACAGACCCGGATTTTTGATAGGCCAGGGTGGGGAGGCAACCCTAGTACAGAAGAGTGAATTGTACATATTATTTCGAATGAGTAAACCGGTTGTTTACAATGGTCTATTTGAAATGCGCAGCACATTATTCGAATGGGTAGCACACTATTTGAAATGGGTAGCACATTGTTTCAAATGGCTAGCACACTATTTGAAATGGGTAGCACATTGTTTAAACGATTTGAAATGGGTAGCCATGATTTAAAATAGGGTAGCACACTACTTGAATTGGGTAGCACAATGTTTCAAATGGGTAGCAAACGATTTGAAATGCAGGGCACATGATTTCAAATAGGTAGCAAACTATTTGAAATGGATAGCACATGATTTCAAATAGGTAGCACACTATTTGAAATGGGTAGCACATGATTCCAAATGCGTTAAAAAGCATATATAATGCACAGTACATTAATTCAAATAGGCTGCACACTTTCAAATGGGTAGCACATTGTTTCAAATGGTTAACTCGCGATTTAGGTAGCACACTATAATGCGTACCACTTTTAGTACTTTTAAGTGGTTAGCACATGTGTTTAATTTGGTATTACCTAAATCGTTCAATGGAATGTTGATACCGGGAAACCTCTTTAAAATCTCCGAAAAAGTACACCAAAGATAGTCCTCATAGCGACTGTGAAAGATGCCGAAAAATATAATTATGTCGATCGAATATGGGCTGCCGATACTGCACATAAAATTTTCAATAAATTTATAATTAAACACCGTACATTTTAATGGCCCATTTCAGGCTTCTTTTATATTCATAAGCCCGACAAAATGACTCTTTCTAATCCTATTCTATAGTTGCGCTATAATTTAATTTCCCACAAACTAGATTCCCATGGTACTCTCTGAGGTGAAGCAGCACAAGGTTTGTATTTTCTTGCTTGTTTTATGTCCATTTTTATTCATATTCAGATGTTTATAAAATACACAGTAAAATGCAGTTAATATATAATTTTAAATACATGCTAATAGCCATTAAACGGTGGTCTTCGGGCGGGCTTCCTTATAAAGCTACTAGAAAAATTCACTACAGTACTTCGAGGCCTTCTGTACTAGTTGCCTAGTAACTAACCATAAAATCGGAAAGAAACTTTCCCACAACCAAGTTTCCCATGGTGCTCATGAGGGTGAGAAGGCATATTCTTTGTACGCCGCCTTCAGGAATGTCCGCGTTACACTGCAAAGACAGAAGTAGGTCAGACGCTGTAAAGGTGTTCAAGTGCGTTCACCTACTTCATGTCACCATTAGCTTCGAGTCATCAATCTGATGATCATATTTTTTTTTTAAATACATGAATTGTAAAATACCGTACTATAGTTTAAATGGAATGTAAAAATAATATATTTTAATATTCTGATATAAAAGTATATTTGATTAAACAAATTAAATCATAATCGTAACAACATTCCTCGGCGGCCTTTATTATGAATAATTGAGAAATTGATAAATACAAATATGTACTTGACTTTTTACTTCTGAATCTGTAAGAAGAAAAAGAACACGGTAAATATTCAAATTACTTAAATTAATAACAATTGTAAAAAACTTCAAACACTGAATCATACAAAGAATATTGGGTCTATGATAGTCAAGCATCGTAAAAACAAAAATACAAAATAAATTAATTAATACCCAGTCCGAAACACACGCACCAAACAAACTTTAAAAATACACAACCCTTTAAAAATTACTTTCCAAACATAAAGCACTTGTGCGTATATCGGCATTACTTAGAGGCAGTTTATCGCGACCGAAATGCAGAACAATTCGGCGCGACCGAAATGATCCCTTCTCTTTGGTGCTCGAGAAAAATCTTATTTCTTCACCGGAATATAGTTTTAGATAGCCAATAAATTGTAGGGTACAAACACATCGCCACTTCTCCAAAGCTCCGCAAGCGTTTTTCGTTGTGTTCATGCACAAGGAAATCGCGGGCATGTGTTGTCGTAAACAAGAGGTTAACTTTTGATATGTCGATATCATGTCATGAGCACACTTCAGTAATTATTTAATCACAATCTGTTTATCTGGACTGTTAATCTAAAGAACTAGGTTGATAGGTTGATGTCCTTGGTTCTAAGGTTACACTCTACAGTTGGCCCTAAGGCAGTTTCTATCTACCGCGGTAGACTTGTATGCAATGTGATATGCAAATTTTCTGCATACACAGCCTTGTGTCTACCGCGGTGCGGTAGATTAAGGCTTACCGCGGTAGGATAATTTGGCGACGCTCCCTAATATATCACGAAGGTTAGGTGGTCTGCGATAGGCTATGAACGGTGTATCCGGAAAAACAGACCTAAGACGTTCTGTGGTCTGTAGAATGGGCATATGCTTCTGAATTATAGCCCTTAGTGGTGGTAACCTAGGGTGATAGGTAGTGACCAGTGGCAATTTGGTTGATTGTTGACGTGGTTTGTACGTCAGTGTTTGAGCACGAGGTATGTCCTTTGCTTTTTTTTATAGCATTTTCAATGGGTCCTCAATGATAATTTCTATTCCGGAGATGTCCGGATAGTTCTGTTCGATTCTTAAAATCTAAATCCGAAGAAAAAATGCGTCTCATGCGCAATGCTTGGCTGTACGGAATGTTTTTTGTACAGTGCGGGGGGTGACAGCTGCTATGGAGCAGTTACATATGCTTATCCGTGGGTTTACGGAAGAGATCAGTTTTAAGTGCACCATATATGTATATGTATATGTATATATATATATATGTATATGTATGTATATGTATATGTATATATATATATGTATATGTATTTATATGTATATATACTGTATATATGTATATGTACATATATGTATATATATGTATCTATATTATATATATATATATATATATATCTATATTACATATATATATATATTATATTAATATGTATGCTAAAAAGCAAAAATAATGGAAAATGACAGCAATTTTAAACTGTAATATCTCAAACATGTGTACAATATTTAGTTAACTGTTGTTGTCATTGTTATGAGTGAATTTCCAATTGATTGCTGCATTTTATTAACAAACTTACAATATTCGTGACAATTTTAGGAAAAAATGGTGGCCATTTTGAAACTGCTGGCAACCCCCCTTGCGTATGAAAAAAAAAATGTTGCACATACTTTTTTGATTTATCAATGTCTACTCTACATCATATCCAATTTTTAAAAAATATAGCAAAAAAAAAATGCAACCTCTGATATTGCTACATTTCGGACTGGACTATTATGATAATAAATATTCTGAAACAGATAACCTAACAGTGAATAACTTGAACCCAAAGGACAGCTAAAGCATCGCCATTGAATTTTTAAAGATTTTTTTCCCCAAAGTATTGACTTTTATACAGGGCCTATGCCCGGCCCTGCAGCAGTTTACTGATGCATTAGCTGTTTCGATCCTCTATTGTGTTAAGGAGGTACTTTTGGTTGGCATCGCCTGCATACGAAACATGCTATACGTTATGAAAGCATGCATTGTGCACTCATCAGCTTGGGAACCAATAGTGTATACCTCAACAAATTAACAATCAATTCAACAAATTCAACATGTTAAGTGAACAATGATTGATGATGAAGTGTTGAAATGATATCAGTATCAAATTTAAAATTGTTAGTGCGGTAGAAAAGATTGATATAACAATGTTAGTTTAAATATTTTGTCAACAATGGAGATGAAATAAAAATGTATACGGTACATCTCAGCCCATGTTGCTAGACTTGTTGATCATTGGGGACCAACGAGGGTGGGAGACGCAAGTCTTAGAATTGCCACGTCCACCTACCTCAGTCTGCCACCGTTAGAGCTCAACTTGCAAACTTGTATGTCCCCCACCCTTGATTCCGGGGCTGAATATCTACTTCTTTTGATATCAGCAAGGGCTGATCCAGAGATTCTGGAAAAGGGCCATTGATTACAGGGTTGAATATCAGAGATAACACACGAATACCAACAGAAAACACTCAGACCTCTCACAAATATTTGGATGATACCAGATGTCTTTGTTCAATGTTTACCAGATTTCCCCAATATTTCCCCCACCACCAATGTTTTTGCTATTATAATGATGGTATGCCCTAGTATTGTTCATGTTATACGGAGGTGTCTAAAAAAAGTGTAAAAAACTAATTATTGACGTCTGCTTTTCTTCAAATAAAATTAATGTGTATGTTTCATTTCATTTATTTTTCTCAACAAATACAAAAATATATAAGTACAATTTAAAAGGACGGCAGGACAACAGAGGAGAGGAAACCAAAAAGCGAACTAAATCTACTATCAAGTGGTTCCCATCATGAAAGGAACGAATTAATAAAATTTGTATTTAAACATTTAAAGGTATAAATTAGCAAAACACCAGGAATAAAAATAAATATATAAATAGAAAAAAGAAATCAGATCAAGTGAATATCAGATCAGATATAATGAATCAGGAAAGATAAACTCTTATGGGTGGTGATTCCCCGAGAGAGGGACCGATGTACCAGACGAGAGAAAAGTCCATAAGATTAATATTTAATCGAATGATAAATACAGTATGTCGAAAATACCTTTTTTTCTCCCCAACGAAATGTGATTTTTCTCTCTGCACTAAAGCACTAAATATACCGTATAGCATGCCACCATCCAGGGATGCCATTCAAGTGATCGACCTCATCTGAGAACACCAGTCTGGGATATTGCCCTAATCAAAGATGCCGTACCGGTATACGTTCCGACTCGCGCGCATGTAAAGTTAAGAATGTAGGGAAGTAGTTCAGTGCGCTAGATGGGAATTTGTCATGGGAAATTTTCTCATTGTTGTTCCGCTACTACAGATGACATAGTATTTCCAAAATGTGGCCAGCGGAGGTTTCTACAAGAAGTGCAAAAGAATCTTTTGGCGTTAAAATTATGTTATAATGAATCAGAGAAGATGGGCCTATTCAGAGGTAAACAATAAGTGCTGGAACGTAGCCTATGAACCGATATTTAATATAAGTTTGTCTTGCATTAACATTTAATTGATTCGTCAACGATTTCTATGAATGTTTATTGAACTCTTAAATGCAAAATTAAGCCTAGATATTGGTAGGCAGGCCTATAGGTTACAACTTGGCGTTTTTGAACTTGGGCGCTATTCTTATGAACTTCTCATTTACGAATTTTCTCAATTGCAAACTGCTTTCAGCCCAAGGTGTACGTAAATAGGGAGGTCGACTGTACAATCATTTTGCTTGGCCTGGAAGAGTCACAGTAAGGTTTTCAATGTGATTGGTCATGTGTGAGGTCCTCTATGTGCAATTTTGTGTGTTTTTCATTATCGATCATATCATCCTAACCAATTGTTATTTCTAAATCATATTCAGTGGGAATAAACTTCAGGTCAAGGTTCAATGTCATGTATCTTAATTTTTCATGCATGCGAATGTGTGCATCAAAATCACTTTTTGACTAAATTAGAGCACGTTTCAGGCCATTTTGCGCGCATTTCAAATTTTTCGTATTTTCCGATGCGCGCACAAATTTTTACGAGCGCAGCATGCACAGAAGCTAGAAATTATGTTTTTTTTTTTAAACATATGAGGCACGTTGTGGCAAAATGGCTAAGTTGTAGCAAAAATTGAAATTCAAGTTATCGGTATTTTCAGATACCTGAGTATGTGATCTTTAAAATGAGGGGGTCATTCATTGAAATTGGACATTTTTATTCCTCAGTTATTGGAAAGTGAAAGTACCACACTCTTATTGTCAAGATAAACATGATTTTGAGTATTAAATTGCCTTTCAAAGTTATTTGTGCATTCATTAATTAACAGAATGAACTATCAAAATAATGTTAAATAAACAATTTGTTGACCACTTCCAGAACTAATACTTTGGGACATGATTAAATAAGACATCAAACTGTTGATCTAGAGTGAAAAACAAATTTGGATTTTTAGGCAGTTTTTTGAGTTCCCATATTTTATAGCTCATTTACTCAATACTGGTCTGTGCGACAACCATTTCGCCACGACTTGCCTCATATTTTGGGTTCCTTCCACTGTATACACATATTTCCATTCTTTTTCAGTCATCTTTAATAGGGCCAATAGCAATGCCGTATTCGCGCATCAAGCATACGAATTCTTGCATCCATTTGTGTCGACGTACAGTGTAAATACGCCAAAATCATGCCTATTTTTAATCAGTTATAGCTCCTTAAGATGAACAGTGACCCTCCTTCCACCCCCCCCCCCCCCCACCAATTTTTATTACATATTCTGAAAGAACATGAGTTGATGATTTTATAGATCATTTATAGCTGAGCGGACATTGTGATGTCATCATATTGCCATCTGAATTTTTATCTATGACGTCATTTTTTAAAATACTCATACTTTCATATTAAAGTGTGTACTACTTTTTCATTTTGTTGATGTCATCATGGTCAAATGAATGTTTTTTCTGACCTCATCTTTCTGCCTTCAAATCTTTGTCAAATTTTGTGATTGATTATAAATCCCTCACGAACAGGTGTTTTCAATGAGAGTTGACACATGTATCACACATATCAGGAGTCAACTTTTTGTGCCATTTCTGTGCGCACGCACATCATGACGTGCTTGTACACGTGCGCCAAACTTTTAAAATGCTCAAAATTACTTTTTTCAACTAGATTATAGCATGTTTTATGCCACTTTGAGCATTTAAAATTTGTCAATCCCTGCTGCCCGCTTCCTGAGTGTCAAAGTTTAAATGTGCGGTGGATCACCTGACTCTTTCGAGTTCAAATCTAGTTTGTGTTCTTATTTTTACCCGCTCCTAAATTATAATTGTGTTAAATAGAATGGATTTTTGTACTTTGATGATATATCTCGTCGCTCACATCACGAACTAACACAATTAAATTCAATTGTGTTAGTTCGTGAAATCAAAAAAGCGCGTCAAAATACGTGCTGTTGTCGTTAAGGACTTTTTGTGTGGTAAAGAATACAGAATTTGCTTGACAACCAATACGCGCTAGTTTTGACGCGCTACTGTGATTTCACGAACTAACACAATCTACTTTGATTGTGTTAGTTCATGATGTGAGCGACGATCTATTCTAAAGCTAATAACACAGTTTTTTCTTAGTAATTACACTGAGCTAATTAATTAATTTTTCTTTATTAAATATATACATAACATAAGTAGATAGAATTTAAGCAAGATGGGTTTATTTTAATACCGGGAGTTTTACATTTTTTGTTTTTCTTATTTCTTCTAGTAAATTTCCAAGCGTTATTGATCAGTATGGGTGTGATAGCAGGAATTCTCATCATTGCAGTTACTTACTGTGTCTGCAGGTGCTGCTGTTGTAAGAATAACAGCAGGGCAAAGTGAGTATTCATCCCATTTGTATTAAAGATATAATTAAGTTGTTATAGAGGATATTTTTCCACTGAAAATGAAACAAAGTGTTTTGTTGTTACTTTATATCTAATTTCCAAAAATTTATTCCATATTCCAAAGTCAGTTGTCTCCAAATTCAAATGCTTACCAGCGGTCACCATTGACAAAAACACACTTTGAAATTATGGAAGTTTGAATAATTTTTAATTAGTTTATAATGACCATACAGTATATCTACATTGTGGCATAACTAGGTTGTGAGGGGCCCTGGTTCAAGAGTCAGTTAGGGCCCTTGACGCTTGCTAATTGACAAACCATGTCAAAGATGTGTACCACCATGGTTAGTTTTGGAGCAAGAGTCCTTCCGATTTATATAATATTTTGACCACAAATCTTTGGATTATTTTTAATTTTTAATTTTTAGATGTTCTCAGCTGGTCATCTTTGGAGAGCCGGCTACTGACTGAACTGACCATAATAATAAACATTTCTGCTTCTTATGAGAAAAAGAAAAAGTACATTCGATTAATATTGAATTGATGTTTTTTTTATCAGATTAACCAATGAACAATATCAACAATTATATTGTATATTAGTTTTAAATAAAATGAAATGGATCACACCTGATATCATTAGATTATGTATTGTAACTGTGATCATGTTTACACTTATCTGGCAAACACATTTTAATTATCTTACATTTAGAAACAAATGCACAAGTAAAACCTGAAAATTCAAATCAGATTATACTTTATCAGTTGAAAACAAATGTAAACACGATCCCAAACGTTTGTAGGATGAAAAGAAACAAAAATTCAAACAATATCCTTCCAAATCTTAATTGCAGTAAATTTTAGGGATTAATTTTAAAGTAATATAGGAAATTTAAAATAAAAAAAGAAGACATACCGGAATTTTACGACAATTGTATCTGTCGATATTGAAGATGGCATGTTTATCAGTTTATAATTTTGATAAGGCTTTAGAAAGAAGACTTACTGCATCACACTATATCGCAAAATCTCTATGTTGCATTATAAATAAATCGTTAATGAATGATATTGTTACAAACGATGGAAATTCTCAATAACTACCAGACTACCCCATGCAAAGGTACAGTAAGCCCTAACAATTATAGACCAATCTCAGTGGTATGCCAAAATTGTTGAAAAGTAAGTCCAAGATCAAATTATTACATATCTCAATAAATGTCTATGTACCAATATGCTTTTAGGAAGTACCACTCAATTATATGCGTTCACCGTTTACTTGTTAGGGAGCATTGTTAGGGAAGCCTTAATCTACCGCACCGCGGTAGACACAAGGCTGTATATGCAGAAAATTTGCATATCACATTGCATACAAGTCTACCGCGGTAGATAGAAACAGCCTTAGGGCCAACTGTAGAGTGTAACCTTAGAACCAAGGACATCAACCTATCAACCTAGTTCTTTAGTAAACAGATTGTGATTAAATAATTACTGAAGTGTGCTCATGACATGATATCGACATATCAAAAGTTAACCTCTTGTTAACGACAACACACGCCCGCGATTTCCTTGTGCATGAACACAACGAAAAACGCTTGCTGAGCTTTGGAGAAGTGGCGATGTATTTGTACACTACAATTTATTGGCTATCATAGGATTGGCTTTATAGGCTATCTAAAACTATATTCCAGTGAAGAAATAAGACTTTACTCGAGCACCAAAGAGAAGGGATCATTTCGGTCGCGCCTTCTTTTTGGTCGCGCCGTATTATTCTGCATTTCAATCGCGATAAACTGCCTCTAAGTAATGCCGATATACGCACTAGTGCTTTATGTTTGGAAAGCAATTTTTAAAGGGTTGTGTATTTTTAAAGTTTGTTTGGTGCTTGTGTTTCGGACTGGGTATTAATTAATTTATTTTGTATTTTTGTTTTTACGATGCTTGACTATCATAGGCCCAATATTTTTTGTATTTTTTTTTTAGTATGATTCAGTGTTTGAAGTTTTTTACAATTGTTATTAATTACAAGTAATTTGAATATAATTTACCGTGTTCTTTTTCTTCTTACAGATTCAGAAGTAAAAAGTCAAGTACATATTTGTATTTATCAATTTCTGAATTATTCATAATAAAGGCCGAGGAATGTTGTTACGATTATGATTTAATTTGTTTAATCTTGAAATATACTTTTATATCAGAATATTAAAATATATTATTTTTACATTCCATTTAAACTATAGTATTTTACAATTCATGTATTTTTTTTACAAATACTCGAAGTTAATGGTGACATGAAGTAGGTGAACACTTGAACACCTTCACAGCGTCTGACCTCCTTCTGTCTTTGCAGTGTAACACGGATATTCCTGAAGGCAGCGTACAAAGAATATGCCTTCTCACCCTCATGAGCACCATGGGAACCTTGGTTGTGGGAAAGTTTCTTTCCGATTTTATTGTTAGTTACTAGGCAACTAGTACAGGAGGCCTCGAAGTAACTGTAGTGAAATTTTCTAGTAGCTTTATAAGGAAGCCCGCCCGAAGACCACCGTTTAATGGCTATTAGCATTTTTTTAAAATTATATATTAAAACTGCATTTTACTGTGTATTTTATAAACATCTAAATATGAATAAAAATGGACATAAAACAAGCAAGAAAATACAAACCTTGTGCTGCTTCACCTCAAAGAGTACCATGGGAATCTAATTTGTGGGAAATTAAATTATAGCGCAACTATAGAATATGACTAGAAAGAGTCATTTTGTCGGGCTTATGAATATAAAAGAAGCCTGAAATGGGCCATTAAAATGTACGGTGTTTAATTATAAATTAATTGAAAATTTTATGTGCAGTATCGGCAGCCATATTCGATCTACATAATTATATTTTTCGACATCTTTTGCAGTCGCTATGAGGCCTATCTTTGGTGTACTTTTTCGATGATTTTAAAGAGGTTGCCCGGTATCAACATTCCATTGAACGATCTAGGTAATACCAAATTAAACACATGTGCTAACCACTTAAAAGTACTAAAAGTGGTACGCATTATAGTGTGCTACCTAAATCGCATGTTACCCATTTGAAAGTGTGCAGCCCATTTGAATTAATGTACTGCGCATTATGGATGCTTTTTAACGCATTTGGAATCATGTGCTACCCATTTCAAGTAGTGTGCTACCCTATTTTAAATCATGGCTACCCATTTCAAATCGTTTGTTAACCATTTGAAACAGTGTGCTACCCATTTCAAATAGTGTGCTAGCCATTTGAAACAATGTACTACCCATTTCAAATAGTGTGCTACCCATTCGAATAATGTGCTGCCCATTTCAAATAGACCAAATTGTAAACAACCG
The DNA here is from genome assembly GCF_011630105.1 of Anneissia japonica. Taxonomy (NCBI): domain Eukaryota; kingdom Metazoa; phylum Echinodermata; class Crinoidea; order Comatulida; family Comatulidae; genus Anneissia; species Anneissia japonica. Next base: position 106,577 of record NW_022753486.1, read on the forward strand.
GTTTACTCATTCGAAATAATATGTACAATTCACTCTTCTGTACTAGGGTTGCCTCCCCACCCCGGCCTATCAAATGACAACATTAATCCGGGTCTGTTTTAAAAAAAGAAGGAACGCAGGCCGATTTCACGGATCATCAGTTAATTGCGGTCTTTTTGATGATTCCAAGCCGTTATAACATACATAAAGCCGATGACATTGCAATCGAAGTACAGTACTACACCAGTTCAGATAGCCAACCCTCTCTTTAGTTATAACTTTATTTTACATTGACGAGTTAAAAATGAATGCCTCTGATGCTATTATACATGCAGTTATTTTAAAGAAATTTGTACCTGGAAAAAGCGTTTTTATTTAAAAGATTACCCACACATAACTACAGACCAAAAACGCGGGCGTCTATTCAGGTAGGCTTTTGCTGGAATAGGCCACCTCGTTCGAAGAATGAAACCGGGTTCGAGGAAAGTAAAGACGGATACATTCTATTCGCGAGGCTGTTGTGATGACCATAGATGAAAGTTGTGTTACCAATAAGGGAAAGGGAGAATCGGACAAGGAACCTGTTCTTATAAAGGAAACCGTACTGAAGGATGACATTAAAACAGCGTTATATGAGGAACGGGTGAAAAATGAATGAGGGAAGAAAAAAGAGCACAATCTTTGAAAATTAGACTAGAGCAAGAACTGGAGATGCGATGCAAAGCCATCCAAGACTTGGCCAAAATAAAACCAAGCTCTTCTAATCACATTCCGCACATCGATTATCACCATTTATTTAATTTAAACACTAGGATTGGGAGTGGAACTTTCGGGCGTGTGCACATATATCGCTATCGAAATGATAATGTAGCCGTGAAGGTGTTTAAAAAATGTTGAGGGCCTCAGTGATGAAAAGCTAAGAGCAACAGTATTCCGAGAAGCAAAAATGATGCTTTCTGTTACCCCTCATCCAAACATAGTAAAATTGTTAGGATATACGTTTGTTCCTACAGCCAATAGTATATCATCAATCTGATGATCATATTTATAAAAAAAATACATGAATTGTAAAATATTATAGTTTAAATGGAATTACAAATAATATATTTTAATATTCTGATATAAAAGTATGTTTGATTAAACAAATTAACTCATAATCGTAACAAAATTCCTAGGCCTTTATTATGAATAATTCATAAATAGATAAATACAAATAATATGTACTTGATTTTCACTTCTGAATCTGTAAGAAAAAAAAAAGAACACAGTAAAATTATATTCAAATTACTTGTAATATAACAAATGTAAAAAACACTGAATCATACTAAAAAAATACAAAGAATATTAGGCCTATGATAGTCAAGCATCGTAAAAAAAAGAGAAAATAAATAAAATTAATACCCATGTTTACGTTGATGTTAGCCTGGGTTCCAGGCCCTAATTTTAGGTTACTCACTCTTTATTGCACTTAGTGCGCGCCATACCTAATTTAATTGGCGTCCCATACTCGATTTCTTTTTTTTCGAATTAGGTCCTGGGCAAACGATTCATGCGTGCAATTTCCCACATCAAATTTGATGTGGGATATCGTATGCATGACTGATTTTGTAAATCACGTGATTGGCTAATTTCATGCATATTTAATCAATCTTGGTAAATTTTCAAAATTGAAGATGCGGATGTCTCGACTAGAACAAGCTAACCAGCTCCCTTTTGGCTACCTATACTTGAATAAAAACAGTTAGTATATAGTTCGGGCCTGCTGAGAACGACATGGACTGATAACCGTAGGCTATACTTAGGAAACTTGCTCACCGCTAGCTGCTACATAGATTTAGGCCTTTAGAGTTGAATATTGTTAAAAAGGTAGGCCTCTGTAAGTTACAACTTAAAAATATGCCAAGCCTCTACTAGAGTCTAGGCTAGGCCTACTACTCAGACGAGGCCTGAGCCATCCTCCTTCAAAGTTAAAGTTTTGTTGTATTTGTATAGTATGCCGTCTAGGCTTAATTGTTTTTGCCATTGCCAAAATTAGTCTTACTAGGGTCTATTCTAAATATTTTAGGCCCATTTTATTAGGGAGGACTATTTAAATTTAGTCATGCCTAACTAGTCGACGCGAGCGGCGAGTGACTCAGTTTCGTGGCTCCAAAAATATGAACATTGGTGATTGGTTGAAATTGTTTATTTCGGTCCGCCCATTTATCCAAATACGGAATATAAGATTACGTCATTCTTTTGGCATCCTGGTGCCTGATTTAAGTGTTTTACAAGTCGCTTATTCCGTCTATCTCTAAATTAACTTTCTCGTTGGTGGCGCTGTCCAGAATGAGAAAAATAATTTTAAAAAATAAGAGACTTGTGGCAAGTCTACGTTGATGTTTGCAGTGAATAAGCCCACAACATACCCATTCATTCAGAATGAGTGTGAACGTCTTTGAAAATAATACACAAAAGAAAGCAAACATAAAGGCTATAGCAACAACAAAGTTAATTATTTATTATGATGATCAATGACTGAATTAAAATGAAAAGTAAGAAGTGAACGTTAAAAAAAAGAACCATCTCGCTAAAATAAAGCCGAACAACTACCACTGAAAACCATGGCACATGTTTGTATGCTGAACAAGGCAGTCGGCTCCTCCTTGCGAAGCAGCAGCGCGTATACATTCCTGAAGGCGGCGTTCAAAGAATCAGATCAGGCACTAGCGTCTACATTCCTGAGTTGTTGGCGGCGTTTAAAGATGTGACTGACCTTGTGTCTGCTTTCCCCATGTTTCTCCCGATCGTGGGAATCTACTTGTGTGGGAACGTTTCTCACTGAATTCACTGTTACTAGGCAATTTGCAGTAATGCCAACTGGTGGTCTACTGAGTATGCCTATTTCAAACAGTTTTCTTCCGTTCATGAAAAAGTAACAGTATAATTATTCAAGTTTGTGTACTAGGCCTAGGCAGTATTATTAGTAATAATANAGTAGGCCAGGTTTGCACATCATCACATTAAAAGTTTGTTGCACTAGCTTAGGCTGTAGTAGGCTTACACACTAGGTAGGTCTAGGCCTACTGTTTGTATTACTGTGTAGGAGGCCGTTGGTGTTATGTAAGTATTTTCCCTTTACTATTTCTTATCTAGGCCTATTGCATCTCCTTAATTTTTGATTATTTATTCTTTATAGCTTCTTTTAATCAAAGTTCTTTCAAATTTATTTCATTTCTGGCCTAGGCTACGAGCTACCGTGGTATTTCGCGGTAACTTTCCCAGCTGACTGAGCTGCATAGAGTAATTGGAAAAACCTTGCCTTGGGCATTGGATAATTAATACTCCATGCTTGCGGTAGTCAAGACACGCTCCATTGAGTAAATCTTGCTATAGCTGATTACCGCAGTTAGCCTTGCTACCGCAGGAAAATCTCCTTTACCGCGGTAGGATAATTTGGCGACGCTCCCTTATAAATGCTGGGGTGGAGAGGGCCACCATTCGCTTAGGGTACAATATAGAATTCACAACTTTCATTCATTATTATGAATTAATTTTAATACTATATCCTGTCATTTGTTATTGAGCTATTCTGTAAAATTTAAAACCGAAATAGCCGTACCCTTTGTACCGCGCCCAGTGATAACGACTCGACGTTACCATGGAAAAGCATAGAATAAACTAATATCAGTCTCTGAATTTTTGTGTGCAATTAAATCTTTTATTTATTATTTTCTTTACTTTTCAATTATATTTTATATTTGTTATATATATATATTTGAAAATGGATTTGGTACGATACAAATAAATTAAATACAATAAAGACAAGGAAGTGACAAACAGAAATTAAAAATCAAACAAGAACAGCTTATTCAGTAGTAACATAAATTAAAGTTAATTAGCGTAAACAGTTTATTACATGAACATAGGCCTAATTAGTGATCAAGATCTACTGTGTGTGTGTACAACAGTTGCTAATTGTATATGCTTTTATGATAATCTGATCTAAACACTAATATTTTTATTTAGTCGTTTTTTTTTTTTTGTTTTTTTTTTTCATTTTGGAAGCTGAACAACAATAATTTAGGCCAAAAAATGGCTACCGTATCCGAAAACGCCATTCCTCTAAACCCAGGCCCAATGTCTGTTTTCAAAATGACCTACAGAGAATGAATGAAAATAAATGAGGAAAAAATAATGCCACCCTAGCTTAGCTTACTGCACTAAATTCTGATATTCATCGTATATGTTGAGTATTTATTGGCGGTCACAACTGTACTTTATTATGCAATATTTATTATTACTACAAATAGTAGGCCTATTGTACACTTATTTTTGATATAGGCCTACCATAATATATTTTAAATGCAAGGTTATTCCCAACTATTATATCGGAACAAATTATAGACAATAAATCAATGGATAGAAAAAGCAATTTAAAGAATGAAATAATGATAATATGTTAAGAGATCGTAATTCAGTAAATATCCCATAGCCCCATACTCATTGAGTACAGAGAGTCAAGCGTCTAACTTTTACTTTGATAGAACATAGAGTAAGTCAAAACCACAGGCCCTAATCTTCCAGCCGGTGATGCAGTACACTGCAAGGAAGACGTTCCAAGTCCACTTGATACGCCGTGGCGTATCAACAATTGAAAACTACTTTTATACATTACCAGTGCGTTTTATAAATGAAATTAAAATCCC
>NW_022753486.1:111547-113531 GCF_011630105.1 Anneissia japonica
TTAATTTTTTTGTTACATTTGCATTTGTTTGGTTTTTTTTTTTTTTTTTTTCTTTGTTGTTGTTTAAAAGTGCCTCGGTTGTGTCAACATGAGGCGCTATATAAATCCAGAATTATTATTATTATTAATTAGCATGACAGGCATGCAGGGGGTGAGGTTGACTTAGAGTTGACTAGGTTATAAATCATTGAAGGACTGCTACAAGAGCTGCCTTTAACTGCATGATATGATGATACGATGACAATGTTGATAGATGGAATACTGAAATGAGTAATGGGATGAACTAGCAAAGTATTGAGTGATACAGCCCATGACCCACATGCAAGCATGTGTTGCGCATTCAACTCTACTATATGGACATTTAGAGTGTAATTGTCAGTGCTGGAAATTAAGGGTAATTTGGTCGCATTTGCGACCTAATTTTTGTAAATGCAACAGGGAATTTTGATTAGTCGCGCACAGAGCGACAAGGTCATTGGCTTGCGTGACTAGTTTTTAGTCTGAGTAGAAAAAAAATTTTTCTTCCTAATTGCTGACAGCAATTTGACCTCTGAAAGGTCATTGTTTGTCAAAAAACAAGGGCCTAAGACGACTGAAAAGCGGAGTTTCCTTCTTTCGTTCCCGCGGGTAAAATCAATTACTTTAGGCAACGTTTGTAGACTAACCTACACGTACCAACGTCCGCATGTCGCGATGCCCGAGTATTACTATTCAGCATTTTTACTATAATATTTCTAGGTTTCCTATTTCTTCGTTTAATCGGCCCATGTCTCAGCCACAATATTTTGAGGCCAATATTATTTACGAACCCAGTTAAACTTATTTACTAGCCTATTTCAGCGTGCTAATTATTACATTTAGGCGACGCTTGTTGTAGACTGGCATACACGGTACCAACGCTGGTTTTTACTGTTTCTTTTACAATCAGAAAACTATAATTTGTACTGTACCATAATTTTATTTTAATAAACACCACAGGACATTTACTGTTCAAAATGTTTTTTATAGGGAGGGGGTAGATTTTAAAAAATGGATGTGACATTTCCAACTTTATACACCCCTTACTGTAATAATAGTCCACAATGTATACGGTAATAAAGTTTGATTAGTACTGTACTCCATTTTTGAAAAAGTATTACAAATTGTTGACCCATCTAAATAGACTTTTATGTATTTTAAATATGAATACGCTTCTATGTTTTTAAATATTTTTGCTAATTTGATTTCTAGACCACAACATTGCATGTGGAAGAGGTAAGGTGTAAACCCGGACTCGTCTCGACAGCGCTAGGATTAGTCTAGGCTAGCCTTATCCTACTCTAGGCCTAGACTAGCTAGGATGGTATAGGCCTAGCCTTGAAGGGACAAAGTCCCAATGAAAAGCAACGTCGCTCCTTGATAGCTAACATTGTCTATTTAACATCACAATAATTCATTATTAGACCTATAGTTGTTTTTTTGAATTGTACTCCACAAATCTCAGCCTATACCTCGCACAACTCGTTAACGTCTCGTATCTAATTGTTGTGACGTCATGGCTCGCTGGCTCGCACTTATAATGTCTCGCACTTGTGATCAAATAACACGCTGGCTCGCACTTTGGCAACACTCTTTGGCAGCAAGTCAACTCGCCCCTAGAAAACCCGCCTGTAAATGTATACTAGAACATATAGAGGGCGCTCGAGCCAGAAGACATGGCGCTGGGATTGTAATGAATAAAGTTGCCGCATGTGTTGAACAAGACATGTTTAATAGTGCCTTATTTACATGGTGTCAGAAGTAGTCTTCAGCTGTCGATAATAGAGGAAGAGCCAGGTAACGTAAAGGAACATACCTGAGTTCATAAACATAAATATTTGACGAGTAATAAACATTACAAATCTAGGCCGAACGTCGCATGCAAGATGACCGACGCTGGATTGCGAAAGCCCGCACCGTTGCGGTTTGACGGGAATGTAGCCGAAAATTGGCGTGTCTTCGAGAG
>NW_022753486.1:115561-121753 GCF_011630105.1 Anneissia japonica
AGATGTGTATAAGGGACAGCTGTTATTAAGCAGTGACCTGTTGTGAATCAAGAGACTTAATCAGTGATTATACAATACAAAGACATTGCTCTTAATCAGTAACATTTTGGAAATAACTGACTCAATTGACACAATTATGGTACAGTAATTGATAATCCAAATTTAATAATTCAAATGATACAACAAAAAGAAGTAAGTTCAAGTGCTTAATGATTGTTGGATAACCAGTTAATGGAAATATTTGAAGTTTAAGTTATTATTGAATTGTTTAGTTTTATGTTGAAGTTATTCATGTTTAAAGTCGCCTAATTACGTATGAGATACTCCATAAATATAATCATCAAGACTATAAGTTATGTAAAGATAATCATAATAACAGAAAGGAAAAATTACTACTATAGAGTCAAAATAATATAAGTATTAATAATTTATAAAACCCCAAACGTACTATTTCAATTATGAAGGGGAGGATGTAAATGTATACTAGAACATATAGAGGGCGCTCGAGCCAGAAGACATGGCGCTGGGATTGTAATGAATAAAGTTGCCGCATGTGTTGAACAAGACATGTTTAATAGTGCCTTATTTACACCGCCCTTGGAAACTTGCCCCATAAAAAAATGTAGAAATTTTTGAAACTTTATTAGAAAAAACCTAAACCGTAATTCACCACTATAGACACTTTTTGACAAAAATGAAAAATTACGACTTTGTTACCCAATGAGAAGTGTTGTAATATAGACAATGGGTCGTGTCTCATATTTTTTGTTATATTTTTATTATTCATTATTTTCACTTGACTCGCATAAAAAAATTTTGTTCGAAGAACATTTATATGCAGTTGTACTACGCAGCACTTCACTTGCAATTTGCAATTTCTTGTTCTGGGAGTAAAACCTTCAATAGCAATCCACAGTATTGTCCTGCATCATGCCCACAGCTTGGAGACCTATTCATGTATGCAAAGCAAGCTACTGAGTACACACAGTTGTTCATTCCTGATGATGACATAATTAATGTCGAAATATTGAATCCCAACACGATGGCATGTATTTCAATACTTGGAGTATGTATTATACTTTCTTATCTGAGATTAATCAGTGGACCTTTCGGTATTGTATTATTGCGGTTGATTTGCAAATGATTATACGATGCAAGTGCGATAATGATACGGCATTCACCCGAACTTTAGTCTTAATTAAAACACTGGTCAATCATTCAAGACAATAATTCTTTTTTAAAAAATAATGAAAAGAATAATTATTATACGATCACAAAATATAAATTGATTGAGTCGTCTTCATGTTATTTTTGTCATAGCTAGGATGTTTGATCCCCATACCAACAATGCTAGCATTTTCTAACACTACCAGGACGAGCTATTGTATTTTATTTTGTTATTACTGTATTTACAACTAGGCTACCGATGTATTGATTCAAATATATTTAAATCAATTTCAGGTGTAAAGCATGATGATAGACAATTCGTTTATGTATCAATTTGTAGCATGACTGATATTAAACATACTGTATTACCACGGTTGGCATTGAAGGAAAGAAAGATCGTACACCAGAAACGTCCACTTCGCTAGGATCCAATTCATTGTACCAGAGTCAATGATGACATAGAGATCTATTGATTAAAACCATATACCAGTAGGCCTAAATGTTAATGTTGGATCATGGAGGAATTAGGAATTCCTCCATGGTTAGGTAAAGTCAAAGTTATGCCTTCCATTGTTTATAAAGTGCATTATCGCCTTTATAGGCCTAATTCTTAAAAATTGATTGCAATCAATCTGAAATGAAGACGGAACTCAAAGCAAGTTTTTACGACAGCTGACTCTTGCCTTGAAATCTCCAAAGATAAAATATGTGAATTTCTCCCTAATTATATAAATTTGAAGCATTTTACCATTCAATTCACCAATAAAATTTTATTTTCTCCTCCGTCTGGATGTTTCTAGTTTTACTATTTGCTAAATAAGAAAACAAATTTTTTAAAAATTTTTATTCCACCCTCCTCCGATGATCTTTAAAAAAATAAGTATGTGAAACAAGGAATATAAAAAGTCTCGCCTAATCGTAAATGATATTTCAAAATTCATTTTTCCTGGTACTTGCTGTATTTTTGCGGATGATGTTGCTACTATGTTTCAGGAACACAAGTTGATGGATTAAGTATAAAATTACAAAATATTTTAGAACAGTTAAAACAAAAGTCATGCTAATTAGAAACCATAATAATATACTTTAATCTGATGTCCTAAATATTCATGTCGACGGAAAACGTATCGATATTTGGGTTTAGCGATAGAGCACGAAAACTTACATGGGATTGTCATATACGGCACATACGTCTGTATAAGCTTCAAGATTCATAACCTAGGAAAATTGGCCGAAACATTGCACTAATCTCTGCTTATTACATACCGTACTCGCGCGAATAAGCGCCCAGGCGCTTCAAATATTTTTTTGCCCTTTTTAAGGGGTGCTCTGAGATCACTCTTAACATTTTTTTTTAGCCAATTGAAGCTGTCTTTATCCAAAATTTGACAAAAATTGTTAAAAATCATTAGCCAAAACTTGCTGACTGGACATGGGGTCCAACATGCTCGACAGTGGAGCCTGAACCAAGTGGCTGACTAGAATCCTGCTGGGTTGGATCCAGAGATGTACAAGGGGGAGGGGGTAGACGGTGTGGCGATCTCGACAACACTACTCTAAGGGGTCTATGGTATTTTTGTTTTTCAAGCGTCTGAAAATAAACTTCTGAGGTGTTTTGGGGAAAATGAGATCATTTCTTATTTTTACTTTCCAAAAAAAAGGTGGTGGTGGGTGGGGGGAGGTGTGGTTTTCCCTATCCACCCCTGCCTCAGTGAGAGTACCAGAAAGAATCTCTTGTAGGTTTGGGGGGGGGGGAGTGTGGGGGTAACGTTTTTTTGATAGGCAAATTAATATTTTTAGCACACCAATGAAGAGGTACTTTGATTAAGTTTACTGAATATAGGCCTATCACAAAAGTTGGAAAAATTATGTAGGCCTAGGCCTATACAGTATTTTCTTTCTAGTTTTGAATGATATTGGGGGTGGGGAGCTAGCAGTGGTTTGCTAGACTACAGTATATTCAAAATTGGCTTGGGGCCCGATCGTCCACACCAGTGGGGCCCGATCATCAGTCACCCAAAGTCTTTACCGCGATGAACCAAGAACGTACACGATCTAGGCCCTGTGTGCGGCTAGGCTAGCCTTGCTTGCGAGATTCCTCTCTCGACAACACAAGTATCTACACTGTGTAACAAATCAACCCACGGGGCGCATTCTTAAATTATTACAAAAATTAACTTAATGTATTTTACGTATTTGACGATAACACGAAATCACTGATTAAATTATTACGATTCAAATTATTATTAACGATACTAGGTTATCCTCTTTCGACCACCATCACATCGCATCGGCCCTCGTGTTTTAGTGGAAAAACCCAAGCTAGTGGTACCTTTAGTCTACGTCAGCGGTTCGTGTGAGCCCAGGCGCTTATGAAAACAGAGTGGAAATTCAGGGGGTGCTTATGGAAATATATAAAAATTGAGGGGTTCTTCTAGGAACTTTGAAAATCCAATGGGCGATTTTTGAATAAAAAAAATTATGTAAGGACATCCGAAAACCGAAGATTACGAATAGTTCTGGTGCAGGAAAGAGCCAGAGAGTATGGTTCGTGACAGGAATTCTGTGAGTTTCAACAGCAGGATCATTGCAGGGCTTCTTGCAAACTCACATGAAAACGTACTAAATGTGCAAATTGTCGGGAAAAGAAAAAGAGATGTAGACAAATGTAAGAATAGGAAAGTTGGAAAGATACTGTCCAGGGAGCTCTAGTCCATGATAAAATAGCCTCATTTTGAAATTGACATAAGAAAATGTGAATCCATTCCGCAGTTCAGATGCGTTTTCTATTGTTCTACCAAAACGCGTCTGAAAACACAGTTTGAATAGCACACCGTTTGGACGCTGATATTCCGTTTTGGCCTTTGCTCATCCCCTTTAACTATGGCCGATTGGATGCACCGTAAAACGCGTCCAGACGACTCTCTAAAATGAATCGTAATACGACTGACTGTGCGGCCCTATACCTAAGTACGGACTTGTTTACCTGCTAGTGATAGTCTCTTTGTGCGCCGCCTGTGTGTGCAAGAACTGACAGAAGTACGTAAACTAGGGGAGGTCCCTGGTCGATGCTAAAAAAAAATAGTCTGTTTGGTACTGGGACGTCGACATTCAGTAGGCCTACCGTGCATAGGTGAGACTTTTTTTTTTAGGTATTTCCGATGTAGTCGCAGCTGGAGTCACTGGCCACCATCAGTTTTAAGAAGCCTGATCACCATCCTGTGCAGCTGTGGTAACATCCAGCACAGCAATTAATTGCTCTCTTTGCCGTTGAAAGAGATCACGTGCTAAGAGAAGACCCATGCTCCGAAAACATTGTCCATGATCAAAGTAGATGAAATTTTGCATTATACTAAGCTAAATTATATTTACATTTTATAAAACAATGTTTATTAATTGAATTTACGTGAATTTCATGCGAAACACGTTTTTTTTATGCCGAATTTCACCGTGAATTTTGACATACAAACATGTTAAAAAGGCTAAACCATTGCCTACCCAGTTAAGGTTTTACTGACAACTCGCGATATTACTGTAATTTATTTATTTATTCAACTGAACATACACTTCTGTTTCAGTGGCACACATAAATGTGGTGCGTTCAATGTATAAAAGAGCGAAAGAAAAACAACTAAAAATAAGTAATTCTTTAAAAAAAAATGTTATACCCCGTTTGAAAATGGACAGTTCTAAATTGCCCAGTACTCTACTTGTTTATGCATGTGGTTCTGGGCCCTGCTCTCTGCATCCAAGACTAGACTTTGAGATCGCTGTAGTTTTATTTGAAAGAGCACTCTGTAGTTCGATCAGTTAAATAATAAATCAAAGTTATTGTCTTTATCTAAATTTTACTAGTCAACCAAATATACATCTCTCGATTCGGAGGACCTACAGTAGAACTTACATAAAGAAAATGTCACGTCTGCATAGTATACACAGTACGGGACATAGTAGAAAGTAGCCTCAGAAAATTGTGAGTAACCGTGCCGTGCGCGAGGATAAAAAAAGATAGGCAGACTATCTACCTAGGTCTAGATTTGATTTTATATTTAGGCCAGAATTTAACGCAGACTTACCATGGCACTTAAAGTATATTTGAAGTATGTTTGTGATTTGTAATGCGAATGTAGGCTACCCTCCTTCGCTTTTGCAAGAAAACATCAGCGCTATTTTTAGAGTCGCGACATAGTTCTATTGACAGAGCGGCATACAAAGCGAATTCCAATCGAATTCGGTTAGCGCATACTACGCCCTGGAACCTCCAGGCATGTTGTTATCATGTAATTTACAAATCTCCATATAAGCATAGAGAAAGTATAGCCACATCTACGTATAAGAAAACAATAGAAAATCATTCAAACGATCAACAAGCGTCCAAAGGATTCACTGTCGTCCAGACGCCAGCTGTAATTCAAGCTTGTAGCAAATGAATATTCATATAGCGTGGTAATTAGAATGGTTGATTTCTCAGACGCGTTCGTGATAGGATGTTGACCTAGACGCGTTTCTGCCGTCTGGGATAATTTATCAATCGCACCTTACTGTATGCCAAACACATTCTCAGGATTAGTTAGATTATTGTTTGCTAAAAAAAAATCAATCACAAGATATCTTGTTTTAAAAAATGAATAATCACTAAGGGGAACTTATTCAAGCGAGTATGTTAAGAACTATTGAATCATGTATAGATAGATTGTGCAATTCCCGTTTTTGGGAAACACATCCGAGAAAAATATATTGTAAAAGGATGGCAAAAACGTGCAGCAAGATTTATAAACAAAATTTTGATTACAAGAAAAGAAATCTGAAAGCAAGAAAAAGAGTGTTGAATATTAGGGTTAACCAATTTGAATGCAAATTTAAAGGGAAAATACAACCAGTAAAAGGAGAGATTAGATTTAGGGAGCGTCGCCAAATTATCCTACCGCGGTAAAGGAGATTTTCCTGCGGTAGCAAGGCCAACTGCGGTAATCAGCTATAGCAAGATTTACTCAATGGAGCGTGTCTTGACTACCGCGAGCTACC
>NW_022753486.1:123082-129393 GCF_011630105.1 Anneissia japonica
GTCGATATCATGTCATGAGCACACTTCAGTAATTATTTAATCACTCTGTTTACTAAAGAACTAGGTTGATGTCCTTGGTTCTAAGGTTACACTCTACAGTTGGCCCTAAGGCAGTTTCTATCTACCGCGGTAGACTTGTATGCAATGTGATATGCAAATTTTCTGCATATACAGCCTTGTGTTACCGCGGTAGGATAATTTGGCGACGCTCCCTTACAGTATGTTGGACTAATGTTTCATTTTTCTGTTCTTTTAAGATGGGCTAAAGAAGATGCTAAGGTAGAGCGTCAAAAACAAGAAAGACAGATGCGCCATGATCAAAAGTAAGCATTTATTTCTCAAATTTCATTTCAATATGAGTAATACATTATTGATATTATTTTTATAGACTGCTATTTTCTTGGATTTTACCTACTATATAACACTGTGATAATATGATTAACTTACATTTATTGTCCAATTTAATTGTTATTAGTATTGTATATAATACATTTTAATATAGCCATTTGTTATTGGATGATTTATAAAATTCTGTTTTGGAAATAAATTAAAATAAAGTAATTACTACATCTGAGCATGTGCTACAAGATGCTATAGCTTATTTTTCTAATTCTTGACTGTTTCCCAGTCATTGCAGTTAGGAAGTCTTTTCTATGAAAAAGTCATATCACTTCCAACTATTACTAAATCGGAAGATTGTGTGTTCAATTAACATTTTTCAATCAATTCTTATACAAAAAGATTTTAATATTACATTCTGTTGAATTACATCAGTTTTGATAAATTCAAACAAAAAATAATTAAAATAATAGTCAATATGATTTGTTTTGCACAACAGTAAAATTATTTCATTGAACGCAGAGCTTGTTTTCCAATGTAATCGCTTTCAACACCGTTCAGCGCAAGTTTTTGGGATCACCCACACTTAGCAAGGGTTGACATTTTTGTATAAGTTCCTACCGTAAATTTAATCTCATGGCCATGGGCCGGGAGGTTCTTTTTATTTTCGTAATGATGAAACGACTTATGATTTTGAGATTTTGGATGAATTTCAGTCTTGCACGGTATGATCGTATTAATTACGATCGACTAAGGCCTAGCTACTCGTGATTAGACTGCTCAAGGGGCATGCCGGTCAGAACTTTTGTCCAATCAAACTAATTTTTAAAAATTTCGAAAGCCAGTAAAATAATGAATCGATTGATAGGTTATATAACTCAAATGATGTGTTATAGGGGGCGCTACATGTCTCGGAAGTAAAAGTTTGCGTTCAAAACACGGTAAAATAAGATTACTTTAATACTGGACTAAATAATAATAATAATAATTGATAAAGATTAGCATAATCATGTAGGTAATAAAATTTCCAACATTTTGTAGGTTACATACAGTAATTTTATTGGATAACTGTGAGAATTTTTAGCCCCAGAAAACTTGTAAAACCAGCTAATTTTCATCATTATCGCGTTATTTACAGACGTCTAGCCCAAAACAAATCGTATTGAATATTAATCGTGAACTTATATAGCACATAATGTAAATACAGTAACTCCCTGCGCTTCACAGCAGGGAGTGAGATAAAGTATTTAATGAAATACCTAATTAAAAAAAAAAAATGCATATCAACTATATTACCCTAGGAGCCAGACCAGGTTTTGTATGCACTTTGAGGTGCAGAGAATTTGGTTCAGGGTGGTCCAAGAATCATTTTTGGCTTGGTAACATATTTTTAAAATGTGGTAAAAGGTCAGGGTCAAAGGTTAAAGCTATAAGGTCCTTGTATCTCCGCAACTACAGATGGTAGAGAGTTGAATTTGGTGCCAAACATGCATATTTCTTTTTGTCCTAATAGAACATTTTGCTAAAAAATGTCCGAAAATGCTGTTTCTGACCTTTGACATGCTTCAAGGTCGCAGCCTTATTGTCCTTAACACTCCGCAACCACTGGTGGTAGAGGGTAATTTTGGTGTCAATTTATTCGGAACATTCATGTTTCTATTTGGTCTAATAAATGAATTTTTTTTTAAAATGACCAAAAATGCCATTTCTGACCTTTGACATATTTTATATCTGGTAGCCATTGAGTCATTATTATCTCTGCAACCACTGGTGGTAGAGAGTTAATTTTGGTGCCAAATTGTTCGGAACATGCATGTTTCTATTTGCTCTAATAGAATATTTTACTAAAAAGATATATGGTTTATATATCATAACCATTGAGTTGTTATTATCTCCGAAACCACTGGTGGTAGAGAGTTAAATTTGGTGCCAATTTGTTTGGAACCTCCTTGTTTCTATACTCTAATAGACATTTTTTTCTAAAAATAAATGGAAATGCTGTTTCTAACCTTTGACATGTTTCAATGTCATGGCATAGTCTATTTTAGGTGCGATCTACAAATTATCCCCAACGACAGAAACGCGTCTGGGAACACCATGTATTACAAACGCGTCTGGGAAAGCAATTGTCTAATTATCGTGCCTCATGAATATAAATAAGCTAGTCGAAATATGTCCCAGACGCGTCTAAACAGGTTTGTGCTGTTTAACGCGTTTGCCATTGTTTCTATTGTTTTGGGCGACAAACGCGTCTGTGTCGTTAGACCAGGCCCCGATTGAACTACCATTTTTGTACAATTTAAAATACTGAACAAGTTTTACTTTGAAATGAACCAAGTTCAAAGTTTAAAGGCTGTATAGTCCTAATAGTTAAATTAAGTGGTAAATGACGATAATGGCAGCACATGCATGTAGGCCTAATTGCCGTTTGCTCTGTCAGAAAGACCTATCTTCGTTAAATAGCAGCCTACCAGCTAAGAAGCTGACGACGAATGAAAAAAAAAACATTTATCAACTCCCTGTACACATATCACATGGGAACACAAATGGACGCCAGTATTCGCCAAACATCATTCAATAACCTATAGAGAAAATAGAACATCTATTTTCTCTATTATTAAACGTAGGCATCAATATATATTATATACAGCAACTAGGCCTATGCAGAGAGTTGTTATAGATAACAACTCCCTGGCCTATGCAACTACTGTACAATTAATATTGGGTACCTCGTGTGTGTGGATGTGATCAGTCCAACAGAGTATGCAACCAACATCACGTGACAAATGTCACTGACTGTGTGGCCGGTGTTGATCTATACATGGAGGAAAGAACTTTCCTCCTTGGTCTATAGAAATTCGCTTTGAACGCCGCTCTGACAGAAGTGGGTCAGTTGAGATGCTAACAATAGGACGTTCGATGGAGTGCCTGGATGCCAGTTTAATGTATGGCCTTGTCTGCTTGCCGGGCGGCGACTTCTGTATAGTTTAATTTTTTTAATCTTGCATAAATCTTGTTTTGTATTTTATATATTTTTATTGGTTAGGCCTACTGTTATTTTATGTGTGGAAGCTGTTTATTGGCTTTTATGTTAAATAAAAATAATATTGAGTGTTAAAGGCCTATGTTAATGTCAAAATATAAATAAAACTTACAAGTGAATGTTCGTGTACCGTTGTATTTCATTAATAGGCCTAATTAGGTGCTAATTCTTAACTGACCCAAACAAACATGTAGTGTACAGAAAACAGTATTCAATTCTTATATTCGGACATTTATTTATCCATCGAAAAAAAAATACAGATATATGCTGTATACACATGCTACAGACCGCTTTAAATACATGAGTCTAGGATTCGGGGCTGGATTCTGATAGATAAAATTTAAACTATGATAGTAAAAACTATCCCCCGTCGGACACCATCCCGGTATATAATTTAAGTTGAAGGAAATGAAATAAATATTTACACTGTTTTAATATTTGCCTCGTGATTTTATTTAAGTTATCGATGCATATTCCCGATGATTTATTTAGGCCCATTAAATACAAGCATTGCATACAATTTATAGTGTTCATGGATAAAAATTATATACGAGGCCTACCCTATTCTTCCTCTAGATACATTTGGCTACATCAGAAAATACGATACGCATGGGGCGATACAAAAATCTTTATTGAATATAATAGTGAATATATCAACATGGTAGGTGTTGATGCATTCACTATAGCCCCCCCCCCCGTTATGCTGTTATGGTTGATAATTATATACAAACAAACTGGCTTTTCTGCCGAAATGATGGGGGGAGGGGAAGAAAAAGTTATGTATTTTTGTGATATATTAGAAGACACGAAAATTGATTAAATAAGCCTTTGATACCTTTAAATTTTCGGGGTTTCAACTCTGAAACAATTCCAGAAATTTTGAGCGACGCCCGACCACGCCCACTTACGATTTTGTTGCCAACCCTGTCGGAGACATCGTATCCCCATCTGCCAAATCCTGCCGCTACCGGTCCCGTTCAGAAATAAAATCAATTCACTTTGTTTTGTATCGATATTCTTACTTTGTCATGAACAGAAATAAACTATTTGAAATAGGCATATACCACCAGTTTGCATTACTGCAAATTGCCTAGTAACAGTGAATTCAGTGAGAAACGTTCCCACACAAGTAGGTTCCCACGATCAGGAGAAGCATGAGAGAAGCAGACACAAGGTCAATCACATACAGTAGACTTCTCTTTAAACGCCGCCAACTCAGGAATGTAGACGCTCTAGTGTCTGATCTGATTCTTTGAACGCCGCCTTCAGGAATGTAAACGCTACTGCTCTGCAAGAAGGGAATAGCCGACTGCCTTGTTCAGCAATATAAACATGTGCCGTGGTTTAACCATTTTTAAAACATAATAATATATATAATAATACAAACATGTATTAAATTCATATAGCCTACACAGTAAAACACAATGCCGTAGCATACGTTGTTCTACATGCGATATCATGTGATCGCCACAACAAACTTCTTCAACTGCGGCTGATCCAGGTCAGTGTTTACATGCTGTATTGTGCGGGCTGTGCAGGCACGTGGGAATTAGAAAGTTGGGCAAAAGGTACTTGTTTTGATAGGTCAATTCGAACATCGCACAATATAATCTGGGTAGCAAGGTTACTGGCGATTGCTTTCTCTTCTATAAAACCTACATGTAACGGTAGGGCCTAGCCTACTAAAATACAAGAAACATTGGGTTTCCCCAACAACAAAAATAATTAAATTTAGGCCTTTATTCTAAACATTTCTTCGTGAACTGTCAACTAGCATAGGCTAGCATTTTACTACCAGGCTACTACTATTATAAATATAGACCTAGGCCTACATAGCCTAGGTACAGTAGGGACACTGAACAAGTTTTGAAGTTGTTTAAATCACGATCAAATTTCAAATTTCGCTGAACGCGTTTAACATTTGCCATTCATGAGCAGTCAGCCATATGAAAAGGGGAGGAGTTAACTTCCAAACGGAATAAACTGCTCGAACGACAAGCTTCCAAACGGCATTTCACAGACGCGTTTGGGAGCTTGTCATAGTAAACGTGTTTGACCCGTTTCTGTCGTTGGGGATAATTTGTAGATCACGCCTTATCTATTATATATATTTTATATATCTAATTGAATAGTTTACTATAAAAATGGCCGGAAATGCTGTTTCTGACCTTTCACATGCCGACATATATTATTATTATTACTTATTTATTTTATATCTTATCTCTGTACATACTTGCTATAGGCTACGTTCAGACTTTAAGATAAGCCAGGTTTGAGTTAAGCCTGGCTTAACTTTGCCAGGCGTTCAGACTAGCGGGTTTAGCCAGGCGCGAGAATTTTCATAATATGAAAAGTAACCAGCAAATGTGTTTCAAAACATTGCTCGCGAAACGTACGCTTGCTCACAGCGTAAGTAATTGAATGCTGATTGGTCATTTTGTAACCCGAAGTCAATGCAAGACCTCCCGCAACGATTAAAGCCCGGCTTAGAAAAGTTAAACACGGTGGCACGCCAGGCCTAGTTACTATAGGAACACAGCCCGGCTTGAGATAAGCCACCTAGTTCAGACTGGCAGGTGGATAAACCCGGTGAGTTGAGCCGGGTTTATCCACCTAGTCGAACTAGGCCATAAAGACTTAATATTGCTCTGAAATTATTCATTTACACATGTTTCTCTTTAATTTATTAGATCATTTGTTAAAAAACGTAATATGTTTATATTACTGCATATATCTCTACCAAGAGATTCAACCTTTTTTTCCCCATAGCATTGTTGTTTTTCAGTACTTTGCCTTTTAATACGATATATATATATATATATATATATATATATATATATATATATATATATATATATTGTCTATATATATATATATATATACTGTGTATATATATATATATATATATATATACGGTATATATATATAT
>NW_022753486.1:129405-132900 GCF_011630105.1 Anneissia japonica
GTTCTTTTTAGTTCCTATGCATGTAATGCAATAGGAACTATTGTAATCACTCTGTCACATTTCTTTTGTTTTTTATTGTGTGTAGTATGTGTGTGCGTATGTGTGTAGACATTTATGCAAAGAAAAGTTTTCCGACATTTTGTTTTACATCGCGATGCGGTTTGATGTGGATTTTCTGCAGAGTTCAGTCAGGGCTCACGCTAACCGATCGGCAAGTCGGCATGCATGAAACTATTTTGGTTTTACGGCAAAAAAATCAACTGCTGTGGCATAGGTATTTTGAAGAATGCCTAAAATAAAACAAAAAGGTTTCAATGCTTGCTGAAATACATCGTTTTTTCATTTAGATCTCCATTTTTCACTAACTCCATGCGACGTTTATTTCTGTTGTATGAGTAGTCCATAGAGCTATTAAACAACTAGAGTGTTGACAAGATGGCGCAGCAATGCAGAGTTATGTATGTGTACCATCCAAGATGGCCGTCGTAGTAAAGCGCCACCTTCAGGCTTAGTATATATATTATTACATATTAATAAGCCTTCTGACTGACTGTTATTTAATTAATGATAATGTTTAATGGTAATTACAAATTATTAAACTATTGTAGCCAAAACGAGGCCAAGTGGAGCATCTTATTCAAAAATAAAGTACCAAGGAATGAAAATTAAAATCGTGTACATTATACCCAACACCGCAAGGCTCGAGTTTCAAACATACGGGTAGCTAGCTGTACTGAACCCTCTGAGTAAATTGAGGGCGCAATTGCAAACGATGGTGCTTAGCGAAATTTGATTGGCTATATCTATGGCAGCCATCTTGGATGGTACCCACACAGTTCTGTGTATTTCGAACATCGAATACATTGTGGTTAGCGCTCTAGTATTTTTATTATTATCTCTATGGAGTCTGGTCGTATGAATGTACCATATTCCCGACAGTTGGCTATGCAGCAATGTACCCTTTGAATACAAATTGAAGACAAGTGAAGATATAAAGGCAGTCGACTGTCGGGTACATAACGACTATCTAACTTTCCACAAAAACATTAGGCCTAAGCTAGGCCTAGTTCGTCAGTACAGTAGTTACTGCGATGCGAGTGTGGTAGATCGTTCAGTCAGTGATATCGGTCGTGTTATCATCTAATACATTTTAATAATTTGTGTACAATTTAAGAATGCACCGCGTGGGTTGCTTTCTTTGTTATGCGGTAGTAGTATACGTAGCAGAGCAATCTAAGCCTAGCCTAGGGCCCAGATTGTTACGTTCTTGATCATCGATCGTAATGAAAACCTGGGTGGCAGACGATTGGGCCCAACTTGTGTGAACGATCGGACCCAAGATAGCTTCAAATAAATTGTAGGCCACTGCCACCACCCCCACTCCTTAAATCGTTCCAAACTACTGTAAAATGGAATTACTGTATACCTAGCTAGGCCTAGGCCCTATGCCCACGAAATTTTTTCAAAGAAATTTGGTAAAAATATTACTGTAATTTGCCTGTCGAATTACATTAATAAAATCACTATTTTGGGCCATAAAGACTCCCCCTGTATTTTTCAACCTCCACACAAATTCCTCCCAGTGTCAAACATACATATCCGCCAATCCCGAATTCTTACTTTTTTCGCGAGATATCATCACATATTTCTAGCCTCAAACCTCATGCAAGCAGCCTAGCAAATAAAACATCGGAAAACCAACCAAGTGGAACTGCCAGGCTTTAGCGCTGATTGGACGCTCACGTTCTACTTGACTGAACAGTAAACTGTGTGATCAGCTGGAAATTGACACTTTGTGTCCTATCAGTCACGTGATCTGTATGCGGTATTGAGTTTGTTATTGTTTTGAACGCTCGAGTTAATACACTGTAAAGATGGCCGAAGCGAGTTTAAATCGCTGAATGTCTGTTGTAAACGACATCAGAATTGCAGTGTCTGTATTTTTAGAAGTGAAATTTCTTTTACCAAATCACTGACAAATGTTCCAACATTTATGTCGGAGAGGTTAAGCCAATATACATCAAAGGGAGAAAAATATAGCGATGGTAAAACTTGGACATTTTTTAAAGAGAAGTAGGCCTAGCCTATGGGGATTGTGAATGTCCCGTACGCTGTGCGCTACGCGACCCGTGGCAATCACTGGTCGGAAGGCTAAGAATAAAGCATAAAATCACAGCTTACAGCAAACATTTTTTTAATGTACAGCGACAAAGTGTTACATGAATGCCAGTTATATTCTACAGGCACATTTTTGAATTAGTTTTCATATATATATATTCTCAAATATATTACTTAACCAGAGAGCATCTGTTCATGATTACTGTACAATTTCGCTATTCCCGCACAAGCAGGCCTTGAATCAAGAATGGTTGGAACTTAAGCAGTATATCATCGACCACTATGCTACAAAAACAAGCAGCGAAGTAGTAAAGTTGCTGAGTACAAATCCAATGAGACAGCTGTATCCAAACATTGCAGTACTAACTGAATCATACAGGACAATCCCACCGCACACTGCCGGCGTAGAACGCGACTTTTCCCAAATGAAACTATTAAAAACATGTCTAAGAAATAGAATGAAGGAAGAAACATTAGATGCGATCATGAGAATCGTAATTGAAGGCCCAACACTAAAAGAATACCCATTAAGAAAGCTGTAGAAAAGAATACCCATTAAGAAAAATCGTCGCATTAAGTTGGACTAAGGCACACATAAATACCTCAAAGCGCGATAAATTAAGCATAAAATTTTAATTCTGTTTGATATCATCATTATACTGTTTGTTACATCGGACCCTGATGTATTCGAACCATATTTATACACAAAACGCATTGTCTCATTTGTTTCCCACACGATGATTAACAACTATTTCCCACTCTACGACTATTTTTAACTCTCTGGGTTTTCCCATGTAGTGCGTCAGACCTCCAGAATACGCAGATGCAGATAAACAAATACATACAATACTGTAAACACTTTATTAACTCCTGCTAATTCATATTTGACCAACCAAAGATATGAACATTATTATTAGTATTGTTTCTTTATAATAAATAAACAACAACACTTTTTAAAACATTGTATTTATTTTTTTATTATTAACTTCTTTATTCAATACTGCATAAATAAATAATTCACAATCGAAAACTACATGCTTCGCAAGAAAACGTCTGGTGAATGGAGTCCAATCTCGAGCTACCGCCGTCAATCTCGATCGGAGCATCATGCATCAGGGTTGCCATTTGGCCTTTTTGACGGCCAGATTCTTCAAATCTGGCTGTATAAAAATTTGCCTGTCCGTAGCATTGTTAAAGTCACGGCCAAACTATATTTGGCCGAATTTGGCCGAATTTTTGAAAAGTTTACATTTTTAGTTCCTATGCATGTAATGCAATAGGAACTATTGTAATCACTCTTGCTATTTCCTATGTTTTTTATTGTGTGTAGTGTGTATGTGTGTGTGTAGACATTTATGCAAATGCGCATGCGTCAAA
>NW_022753486.1:133838-149709 GCF_011630105.1 Anneissia japonica
ATATATATATTATATATATATAATATATATATATATAATATATATAATATATATATAATATATATACGTATATATATTCATATAATATACATGCGTATATGTATATACACACGCGTATGTATGTACACGCGTATATATGTACACGCGTACGTATATACATATATTTACATGTATACGTGTATATATACGTATATACTGTATAGGTGTATACGTATATATATGTGTATGTATATGTACGTGTATATATATATACACGTATATATATAGGGCCTATATACTTTTTAAGTCATGTATCATGCATAGGAACGTTGGCTCCTGCAAGGCTCTGGTTACTATTTATACATATTACTTTTTTTTAACAAATAGTCTAATAAATGAAACAGAAACATGTGTAAATGAATAATTTCATATCAAGTATTTATAGATAAGCATATATGCCTTAATAATAATAATAATATATGTCAGCATGTCAAAGGTCAGAAAAATTTCCAGCCATTTTTTTTTAGCCAACTATTCCATTAGACCAAATAGAAACATGAATGTTCGATTAAATTGACACCACAATTAACTCTCTGCCACCAGTGGTTGCGGAGATATATGGACTAAAGCTTACATTGAAACATGTCAAAGGTTAGAAACAGCATTTACGCTCATTTTTAGAAAAAAAATTCTATTAGAGTAAATAGAAACATGGAGGTTCCAAACAAATTGGCACCAAACTTAACTCTCTACTACCAGTAAAGTAATTGCGGAGATCATCACAACTCAATGGCTATCTTATATAAAATATTTAAAAGGTCAGAAATGGGCGGCGGTGAGAAAGTGAAGCATTTATTTAGGCCTATACTTGATGTGTAAGTTACAGTATAGTATTCATTTTCCCAATATTCAAATGCAAAGAATTTTCAAGGTAAACCACCACAACACAAATTCCACCCAACCTCATATTATTGCCTGAAAATGAAAAATGCATCATGCATAGGAACGTTGACGCTCGCAGAGTTCTAGTTTAAACACATGAACTTTATTTTATCATTCAGGAAAGCAGACAGAAAGGCCAGAAATGATGAGATTAGACGGAAATATGGTGAGTATCATTTAGCAATATATTTCATGCTTTCATTATCCTACCTGTGCATTTATACCAGTACCTCTGGCGATTTGCCAGTTCTGCTTTCATTACTACCAAAAGGGAAATTTGTTGATGGTAGAAGCTGTATCATCCACTAATGTAACAATCAACCACTGTTGTAGCATTACCACTGCTGGGTTAGGCGGTTTGGCTCAGCGATTTCCATTGAGATTGTGAAAGGGTTGTCGAGGGTTGGAACCACACGCTGACCATTCTCGGCCGGCCATGTAGTTACCCAGCTTGCACTGTTAACAGGTTGTGAAGTGGCTCACGCTATGTTTCAGCTCTAGGTGCAAGTATTTATTTATTGATTATTTATCTATTGAACATATTTATACAGGATAACATATCAGGAGGATGTAACAGCCTGTTTTACATATGGTCATGTTTTATGATACAAGCTTTAGAGTATATAAAATGTCAAGAAATTTCATAATAAAATTGAAATAAAATTGATAATTTCATGGCTTATAAATTAAATATTGTGTGGCCACCTCTCATCAACAATGATGGTAACATCAAGCTTAACTAGATTTGAACTTGTCACTTTGGACGAGTTAGGTGATCCGCCGCACATTTGAAATTTGACCCACAGGAAGAGCGCATGGCGCGGATTGAAAAATATTTAAATGCTCAAATTATGGCCTATAAAGTGCTCTAATTTAGTAAAAACAAAAATAATTTTGAGCATTACAAAAGTTATGATGGGTGTTGCTAAACCGTGTTTGGTTGAATCATGGTAGAAAAGAAAAAAAAAAACAATCAAAAATTGTCGCAGGGTGGGGGGGACACAAATGTACGGTATTATTTATTTAATAAAATAATATTTAATTTTTATAAAATGAAATTTGATCACTGAGAAAACAGATAGTTATGTCAAAATATTGTCTCTACATGGAGGCTTCATATCAAAAGTTCTTGCCAGGTATGTCAGTCCCTGGCGCGGCTGGGCTACTGGGCCGCGGCTTGGTGCCTGGAATCGTAAATATATCATGCTAACAAATCAAGGACTTATAACTGTTACCAGGATAGGAAGCTGGCTGGTTTAAGCAGTCTAACTGGAATTAGCCTTATGTGTGGTATTGTTATGCTAATGAGCCAGGTAAGCACAATCTGCACATGCTCAGAAAAACAAAATTTTTTTTAGCCACACTGCACCCCGCAGTGCGTATTGGCTTGGCGTACGGCTAGGCCTAGTTGAGAATTACAGTACGGTAAAACAAAGCAAAATAAGGGTACTAATTTTACTTGGCATGCAAATTAGTCATACTCGTGAAGCGGATCACCAATTAACTAAGATATACACAAAAAACAATAAATAAATAAATAAAAAACCAAAAATCAACTGCTGTTGTAACAATGTAACAATTTCATTAACCACTATTGTAACAAAGTCCATTAATCACTATTGTAACAACGATGTAACCACTTATGTAACAATGTACAACATAGAAGTCTCCAAACTGAAAACTTGTGTACATTGTTCTATTAAAACCAAATTTCACATTATTGATGGTTGTGGCATTTAAAAAGAATAATTTTATTAATTTTTTATATAGAGGTTAAATCTATAACGCTTGTCTGCCTTTGGTAGGCTTTGCGACTGCACCCTCTACAAAGTCGTTCCATAGTTCCCTGTTTTTTTGTGAGGATGTGAAGGTCTGTTGATCAAATTTAAATTACTTATTCATCATTTCTATCCACAATGTTTTCGTTTTCCTTTTGGTTTCTTTACTTTGCAAAGTGCTTCCTTCAAGGATTTTTGACGGTGTGTTGTCAGGCATTCTCATTAAATGTCCAAGCCACCTTAAACATACAGAAGTCTGATTATTTATAGCCATTTCATTTTTAGTAATTTCCTGAGAAGGTTTCGATGAAAACAGTTAATATGCTCTTCTTCATTTTTTGTTAGAAATCATAGCTCACTATGGTAGAGAAACACAGTTAATAATAATAATAATAACGTAGTTTTATATAGCGCACATATCCCCTGCTAACCGCTCTGCCATTCGACCCACTACAGTTGCTGCATGCATTAAAAATTTGAAGTCTAGTTGGTAGAGATATTATATTGCTTGTTACAGTAATTGTGTTTGGTACCACTTTGTGCTTTGTATCACGTGGTACAATTTCCTTAATATAACCATTTATTTCTCAATGGTGTTTTTTCGCGCAAGTCAGTTCAAATGTGATAAGATAAGATGTCAAAATAAATCCGCAATCGGGGCGAACGTAAGCCGGCTCAGATTTGGCTTGCGTTCAGATATAAAGTTAGGTCGGCCCAGGTCCCGCATTGCGGTTGCGGGACCTGAGCCAACTCAAAAGTCGGACTAACTTTAGGTCGGCTCAGGGCCGGCTTAACATTTATTGATTCTTCAGACTTAAAAAATGCCGACCCTTGGCCGACGTAACTCTTAAGTGTGATTGGGGTCTAATTACAAGTTTTTCAAATCACTATGTTTTCTCAATTGTATGTGCTATACAAATATGAGTATGAATTAAATGTAATAGCCTACGAAATTAGAACAAAAACCCATACAAGTCGGCAGTTCTTTTTTTGTGATGCAAGGTCTATGCAGGCTGCGAGATCCCATCATCAGAGAGAACGCAATGGGCCTTTCCTAGTTAGGCTGACTTATATGGTTAATTTGTCAATAATGAAGTAAAAAAATATATATACTTGTTTAGCGTCACCACCCGACCCTGATTTTTGGCCCACTTTTTCATATGACAAAAAAAACATCTAAATCCAGGCCTAGCCTACACGACGAGGTCCAGCAGGAATTGTGCTCGGCGGCATTTGGTGTAGGCTTAGGCCCAGGCAGGATCAAATTCGACCGCGATGTAGGCCTGTGGGACACTTTGTATTTATTGTATGTTCTCAGTCAATTCGATTCATTGAATGATTACTAAATATCCTATTCTAATAATTACATAATAAATATGCATATCATTGACTTAAAAATTATATAAAGACTGTGGGAAGGGGAGACTATTCTACACTAGGACCTACTTACTATGTGTTTTCCTCTCAAAAAAAATCCCCCCCCCCCCCAATAGACTGGGTTCCAGTCCCTAATCTTTGTCTTAATCAGTTGAAATGCTTAAGAATAAATCAATTTTGGCACAAATGGCGTTCCATATTACTTATTTGCATGGCGTTCCATAGTATACTTTTTCTGGGATTAGGGACTGGGAAAACAGTGAGGATTTCGAGTGCAGGCACCACGATTTTGTGGTGTATGACGTATTTAACAACTTTGATTTCCGATTGGCTAATTACCGCGGCATAAATTAAATATGCTATCATGCTTCCCCTCGGCCCAGCTAATGATAAGGAGGATTCAGGTTAGCTCAGCTTGTGCACCGCAAGGAGTGCTAGTCCCCTATCACAATTTGTTCAACCATGGAGGTAATATTTAAACGCACCTTCACAACAGAAATCTGCTGCATGGAAAGTAACCAACTTCATGCCAGTTAATAAATACAGTATTATTATTGATATGATACAGCCAAGCTCATGCTTTCTCGCCAGGTTCAGCACATTCAGGTTTAGACCTAGCCTAGAGAGACCACAATAGTCAATATTCACGTCGGGTTTGCAGACATCTATTTGAAATAGGCCTACATATTAGTTTTAACATAGAGTAATGTATATAGCATTAAATAATAGTAATATAAATATTTAATTTTTCAAACTGGCTAAGATTTAGGAACCTCAATTTGCTATGTACGACGAACGGGTGAATATCGTCATATCTATGGACAATTGCATCCTTTGCATAAAGCTGTATTTTGAGATTTAAACAATGAATAAATATATCAATTTTTTTTTAAAATTAACATTTAATGAGAAACTGAGTAATAAATTATTGATTAATGAGAAAGGTTTAATTTATTGTTCCTTGTACAGTATGTTGGCCAAAAAGGAGGCCTAATTGATTTAATTACATGATATCCATTTGTTTTTCAATTCATTTATATTTTAATCTTAAATTAATCACAACATATTTCACCCCTTAGTATCAAATTTTTTTCTTGTATTATTTCTAAGTTTACAGTGAGTAATATGCAACTCCAAATTTACAAACAATATTTATAGCATTCTATTGGGCCATAAATAAAACAAATAGACAAAAGGAGAAAATGTGCAATTCTTTTAATTGTTCTGATCTCCATAGCTATCAGATTTATTTTTCAATAAATATAATCATTCTTGTTAATTTGTAAAAATAAAGAGGCTACATTGCAGGTAATGAGAAAACAATTTAGTTGCATGTATTTGGAATAAAAAACATTGTAACTGTCATTGTACGAAACTCAAAAAATGATCCAAACCACAGTGATTTTACATTTCAAACTTTATTTGTTGATCTTTCAGTGTTTTACCATTATATATTATTAACTGCTTCAGGAAAAAAAAAATATTTTCACTAATTAACAAACAATTTACTATATTAATTACCAGTCAATTTAACGTCAATGCAAAAGAATACAGGAAGGATCATACTGTATTTAATTGTTCATTATCATAAGTATATTTCAGTACAATTAATATCGAAATGAGACTGGGTTTGGTATACATGAATTTGTGCTTCTCCGTCAGATGCTAAGTGTCTCAAGTTTTATAACTTGACGGAAGTCAGTGGGGGTCATCCGGCTGGACTATTCACAGAATATCCATTCCTGCAAAACAATTAAATAAATAGATCTGAACAACAATATATCAATTTTTGTCACAAAATTATCAACAATTTCTGCAACATCAGTACTGTATATGATAGAAACTGTATGAGATAAACATGTAAAATAAAGACAAAGGCATTTTATAATTATAAATTATATATCATTTTTTATCACTTTAAATAGTTTGTCCAACTATGTCCTAGCCAAATTTTCATATAGGCATGACTACTTTCCATAACCATGGCACGTTTAACATAGACCTTATCATTATTTTATGATTAAAAATAGTTATATATTATAGTATTGATAAATTATTTAATGTCAGAGATCCATGTAATGTGTCTGTCTCATAGGAAAAATGTGAATTATTAATAGCAATTAAATATAGGTTAGCCAATAGGCTATGGTTAAAATTAGTGTACCTGCTCTAGATAGAATAGGGCTGCGACATTTGGTGAATATTTGGGAAAATATAAATTCCATCAACTGATTGAAAACTGAAGAATAAGTACAAGTACTTATCAAGCAGGTACAATAACAAGTGCATTCACAATCACTCACAACAGAGCCAGACAGAAGGGGTGATGGGGCTGTTTATTTGATTTTTAAATTAAGTTCAAGGTGTATTTTTAAAATTACCTAAAAAAAATGGTATCTGGTATTGGTAAATTCATTTGCTTTAACAAACTATAGCCCTCCTAAAAAAGTAGTTTTATGGTTTACATTTTATCTTGCTGTCATTCATTATATTATTTTAACAATAAATGAAAGATAAACACAGAATTCTAAAAAGTAATTTAAAGACTGACGCACCTTTACATTAGTTCTGGCCTCGTTGGTACCATCATCATTTTATCTAGAGACAATTATCTCATAGGCCCAGCTCGTCCTGTCCACTACACCAGCTGTAGGTGGTTAGTTCATGTTTCGCCGCGCTAATCAAATTTCTCTTTGCTCCTTGGAATAGAGACGGCCTGCTCCTCTTTTTGGTGACATTTTGTTTTTAAAAATACATAAACATACTCGCGACAACTCCCGTAGCTTATCCAGGTATCCATTGTCTTCAATTTTGTGTCCCAGTTGCGACAGCATGACAGCTTTTCCGTTGGCCTAGGCCTAGTGGTGGGCTGATAAATGTTCTAGTGTTAAATACTGAGCCTCGCGTGAACGTAAGGCGGTTCGCAAACCAAATACTTTCTAGACTGCAGCTTTTCCACGCACTCGATCTTGTGCGCAGAACAAAAATTTCTCTGGAATACAGATTTTTTGGCGTTTTGGTTGGTGTTTTCTTTTCCTCCATTAACAATACCACGATATTCCACACACCTGCACATACGGTACCATGTCCCAACTTCCTGACTTCTCTCTACATTCGTGGCACCAAAACGAGAACCGTTTGATTGGTTAACCTTCCGTCATAACATTCATATAATGATAATATATAACATAATGTACTACAAAAAATCCATAAATTAGAGACTTGTGGCAAGTCTACATTTACAGTTATAGGAACAGGTAAATTCTATTTGTCATGTGATCATAGGTTTAGCCAGCAATTATTTAGGACGGTCACTGTTACCGTGACGGCTTGGCCTAGCCTAAATGGGCCTGTCTACCTTTAGAAAATTCTTTATATTCTTGAAATCTATCAAATGTTACATTGAACTAAAGCTAAATCATATTTACGTTTAATAAAAACAACCATTATTGATTGAAAGTTGTTGTTTTCATGCCAATATTCGGTGGGGATTTCCAAAAATGTATGGCTTAACAACCATTGACTACCTAGTGAAAAGTTAATTCATGAAATACCGCAAAGAAAATTTGTTGTTAACGTCACAAGTTAAATTTTATTTGTCACCAACATACGTAGGTCTAGGCCTATCAATCGATTCGGAGGGCCTAGAGTAGAATTTTCACTAGACTAAGGCGAGAGATGAAAATGCATCTGCATAGTCTAGAAATATTATGTGAGTAATGTAGCCATGCACAATCTATGTCTATAACTGAATGTGATAGCTAATTTCAGAAGACAAACTTCCAACATTTAAAGACCCTCTAAAAACCATATTTTCTGACCCTGAGTGGGCGTGGTCTGCCCATAGGCTTAGGGCCACGCCCACTGTCTTCCATTTTGGACGGCCTATTTCGTTTTCTGGCTAAACCCCTGCATGTGATCAACATTAAATTAATTTTTTTGGTCAGGGATTGATAATGGTCAACAGTGGACAACAGTACCATAAGCTAAGCAGTATATCTATAAATAAAATTACATATTTGAAGAGATATAATTTGATTGGTTTTCAAGTCATATTATAATTCTTCAATATGTTTGATGTTTTTCCTGTACCCTGTACATTCCACAGGTCTTTTGCGTGATGGCGATTGCAGTGACTGATGAACTTCGACCTGATTCCTCGTCACTTCTCTCTTCTATAGTTCTTGCTCCTGTTATAATCACAGTCGGGAATGTGTTTTACGGTATCTTTGTAAGGAGACACTTCAGAACAAAAATTTGCTAATTGATAATGAAAATGAAAAAGTTATCTGTAACTTTACATTCTTTCAATGGTTTTGACTACGCTGCCAGTCTACTAGGAACTAATAGAGTGTAATAAACATCTGCGCATGCTCACAAACCTTACTGGCTAAATCGGCGTTGTGATAGCTTCTCCGACTACCCCAATTTCTGAATTTGGTGTAGTGGCGACTACCCTAATATTGACCAATCAGATCACCAGATTGTCTGGCGAAACTGCCGGTAATTTTTTTTCGTTGGGGTTGCAATTTTCATCGCATCCGCGATCGAGTATTATTCGTTCAATAATTAATTAAAACGAGTGAGTAATTTAATGTTTTATGAACTTATTCACATACAATAAAGGAGGAATGAATATTTATAAGGGCAACATAAAATTAGGGCAAATAGAAAATTTTATTAGATTATCACTCCCATCCACGTAAAAATTCTGGAAATATTGATGCGAGAATAAAAAAAAAATTTTTTTTGCCGCATCAATTATTTTAACAGCATAAAATTAACAATGCAATTTGTTACATCAAAAACATTATCTTTTAAACCACTTTTTATACAATATTTAATATTACTAGCCAAATATAAACAGTCCCTCCCTCATCGATAAAAACAGTAGCGAAAGAATCTATTGTTCCGATTAAAAAGAAAAAAAAGAGTGATAATCTAATATTTTTTTCTATGTATGTACCCTTAGGTAAATCAGGGAATAGTAAAAAAAGGTCCTTAGGCTTAGGCTGAGCCAAGCCTAGCCTTGTCAGGGTGGATTTTAGGTGGGAGAAAACACATTATCTGGGGCTGCCTAGCTAGGACCTCTGCACCCTTGATATCGTGGATCACAGTAGCCTTGCTGGCCCATAAAAATACCTCTCTTTAAAATTGTTATGTACATTTATTTTTACATCATTCTTGCATTTGGCAAATTGGCTGAGCAGTCTTGATACCCCTCTTCTCCTGTCCGCGAATCTTTTGACACCTAGGCTAAGCCTACAGTAGGCCTAAATCCTAGCCAACAGCAAAACGTCATTCAGTTTTTCCAGAAACTTATTATTTTGTCAACAGTATTTGGCTAAAGTTTTTTTTTCACATTTCCTTTTTCAAATATAAAACCAGAGATGACGGAACTAGGGGGTGCTGCGTTGTGGAGAGTAATCAGTCAGCAGTCAGTTGGTTAATGTTACCATGATGCACCAGTGATGTTGGAGTACGTCAGCAAGATGAAACTATTTATGTATTATGCATGCATGCATGGAGGGAGCACTTAAAATGTACAATAATCATTTCACTACCCGACAAACCCCGAACTTTATTCATGCATTACATAAATAGGTGTAAGCTAAATTAAGGTGATTAATTAGTGAAGATATGGAGACAACATTTCGAAGTTCCCTCTTTCGAAGAGGAGATGCAAATGCTTTGTGAAAATGAGTACGTTGCGGTACTCATTTTCACAAAGGAATACACGCAACTAATTAGCTAACAATATGCAAATGTTACATGAACACCTGGGAAGGAAGGTGCAATCACGTTCTGTTGCCTAGCAAACGTCTGTACTGTAGTGGGGGACGATGAAACATAATAAAGACTTGGCCTAGGCCTACTGTAAGTAGACAGTGCAATTATACAGTATGTGATAGAAAGTACACTTTCGAAAGAAATTAAAATAAGAAAAAAAAATAACTAAGAATAATTCAGTTGCAGACGTACCTTGTTTAAGTATTATATAATGCTAAAAATGCGGCTCTTGTAGCCCTAGCTGGGCAAGGCATCCATGTGCAAAGCAGTGGTGTTTAATTGTTTATCAATCAAAAAAGCACGCCGGGAAAGTTTGCCTTACCAGGAAAAGGTGACGTAATCTAGCTTATGACGTATGCATGCTAACTATATTGTGAGTCACCAAAAATAAAAAATGTTCTATTATAACCAAAATATTAATAACTACAAGGTTTGTGGGCGTAAATTCCATTATTACGAATTAAGGGTAGCAGAATCTCCTTGCCATACAAATTACAGCTCCCACTGACGTCTCAGTCGAGAAATACAGGTAGCTGAAGTTTTTCTCGCAAATCTGACTACGAAACCATTTCGAAATTTCACGTTCCACTACTAACTCTGAGTTGTGCTTCGCAGACGCCGCTGAGGGCGGCGTTCTGGGAACCCTGTGTCAAGCTTAGGAACAGTGTTCCCTGGTAATAAAACCATGGTCGACGTCTAGAGCCTAACTCTCCTCCATATGTACATGTGCTGCGTCGTCGTAGTTGCCCTAAAAAAGACGAAAACAACATTTGGAGTAGTACGCGAACAGTGTCTTGGTGTTGCCGTCACGGTCCATTAGTTTGTAGTAGACTGGTCGCATAGTCAAAACAAAAAATGCCTATTTGTTCCTTTTAACTTTTAGCTAAAATATACTTAAAATAAAATAGTTTATACATTTTATGTAATCTTTATTTTGCTATAGTATATATTATGCATACCTACCAGACTTTATACTTATTTTCTATATAATTATAAGTTATATTTTTTCTAACTTCAACGTAAAATATACTTTTTAAAATAGTTTAAACATTTTTTTTATTCAATTTTTATCGTACTTCAGAAATATAGCAGGCCTAACAGTATACCTACCACATTCATTGACAATAAAATCACTATAGAATTATATAGTGGTGCTGTACACAAACATAGGCCACAACCTCCCCCCCCTCCTATGATGACACATTATGTTACTGTTGTGACCCAAAAATTACCAGAAAACATAAAACACATCTTTTAATTTTTTTTTACTTTTTTTGATTAAAATATTAAATTCATGTCATATTTATAAGTAAATATATGTAATAATAATATTAATAAAGGCAGAAATTTGTATGTGTATTGTGATATATTTGGCATTTGTTAATTAGCTTTCATTTACATAAAATTTTTTAACAAATGTTGTTATTGTAATTGTTATTTTACTATTGTTATCATTGATTCCATGAGAGTAATTATTGTAGGACATTCCAGCATTCCATTTGCGCAGTTCTAACAAACTATGAGCATTTGTAGTTTATTTTGTTAGCTTTTTGTATGAGATTTCTTATTCACATAGATCAATATTTAAATGTTGTAAGAAAAGACAATGCAAATACGAAACCACAAAGAAATTTCATTGGTAATAGCATTCAATTGGTATTTTATGAAATATAAATGTTGTGACATAAATATGTGTTGTTCTCTAAATTTTTCTGTATTGTACCATTCTTTTGAAATATAAGGGTGCTGATTGGTTAGCTTCTAGCCTAGGATGTGTTTTTATCTGCTTTTTGTATAATCTAAATGTGTGTTTTATCACTTGTTTCATGTAATTCATGTTCCGTTTCACTTGTGTTTCTTGCTGTAACTTGTGCTTCCCATTTTTTTTAATGCTGTTAACATTTTTAAACATCATCTTAATGTTGTCAAAGTTTTTCATTTTTATTCACATTGACAAAGAAAGGTTATAACCTCAAATACATTTTTATATTTTTTGTATAATTGAAATAATATCATAGTACAATAATACTACATAATAATAAAAAAATACAAGTGCTTCACATTTATGTTAATAATATTGTAATCCTTTTTCAGCTTTATTAATGCAGTGATTTTCAATTAGTATTCAATTGCTTCCTTTTT
This sequence comes from Anneissia japonica, assembly GCF_011630105.1. Taxonomy (NCBI): domain Eukaryota; kingdom Metazoa; phylum Echinodermata; class Crinoidea; order Comatulida; family Comatulidae; genus Anneissia; species Anneissia japonica. The sequence continues at coordinate 145,847 of NW_022753486.1, forward strand.
GTTTCTTTTGTTGCCGTAGGCTTGACAACTGATGATGATGGGCAGTATCACCGTCTTGAAGATGTTTGAGAACCCATATTCTGTTCTTCCCTTCCTCCCCTTCTGCACATAATATGTAGCATGTTCTTAACCTAGACTGCATCTGCAATAGAAATTCTTTACACCAGTTAACATTCTAATAACTTAATGTATATTTAAATGTTGGAAATTGTTAACATATTTTTTAAACAAAGCACTAATAAACAGCACAGTTTTGAGTTGTAAAATTAGTTAATAAGTTAATATTGTACATATTAACTTATTAAGCACCAGTTTCATTGATTTTCATCAAAAAATATCAATATTAATTTGTATTAAAGTCTTAAAATATGTTTCATATTATTGTTACTTTTGAAAAATATAATTAAAAACAAGTATTTTACTTAAGTGCAGATGCAGTTTTGAATAAGTAATATATTTCTCCACCTTTCTCAAATGCAAACTTTTTGCATTCAAATTGATATTTTTTATTTCTACTCAGCTAGTATATTTCTATGGCTGCCGCAAGTATAAAGGCCCAGCCAAAGTGCCAATTTCAAAAAGATGACAAGAATTGAGAATTTAAGATTTAAGATCAAGTAATTTACTTCAAAACCATAAAGATATGAATATAATTTTACTGAAGTCCTTTGTCTAACTAATTGATTTTTTGTTGTTGTTATTGATATTATAGTTTTGTATAAGAAGGTAATTCTTTAAACATAGTGAATTCTCAAGACAATCTAAATTACATAAAATTTTGAAAGATTAATAAAAGCATAGTGATATTAAATGAATATCTATGTTAACATGTTAAAAATAATAGTAGACGGAAGTCGTGTTAAGCCATACTATAAAAAACACTTGACCATCCTCACTTGCATCTTTCTATTTAGCCCTGATGGAATTATTTTAAATTTTTTAATCTATTTTTTTTAATCTAGCACTCTGGTCCCAACACTTAACATAGTGTTCAAGTGTAAAATGCTTTTGTTTTAGCTGCTATTACTATTTTTAATATTAAGAAGTCATCAGTCACTCAGCCATTATTTCGTAGTCGGTTTTCATGTTAAAGAAAACAATGACATAAAAAGGACCTCCACTTTCCTTTTAGAAGACTCTACATAATCAACTGTTTTTTATATGGCATTAGTCAGGTAAAAATATTACTAAATTGATGGTAGCACTTTTAAATTACTTCTTACACAAGCTTTCGCCAGCCGTCTGTGGTTGGGGGGGGGGGTTTGTTGAGCGTGCAACTGATGAAATCTTCTGTAAAGCTCTGTCTAGATTATAAAATTTTATTTTACAAAAAAACTGTTGTATACTGTATATAGACATGATGTGCCTATATATATTTAGGCATATCACATGTTTTTGTCAAATGAAATTTGATAGTCTTGGCAGGTCTTAAAGATGTATTGTCCCTTGCTAATGTCAAAAAGTCATAAAAAATAATTTTGAAATAAACTTGCTCATATTGCAATAACATACTTGTTATTAACTTGTGCATAAAAATTATTGAATTGACGATGCGCCCGCAACAGATCATTTTTAATGACAATCCGTTCAGACTGCCACCGACAAACAACAGACGACGTTGTCATCTACCGCTCACAGGGAGGAGAGTTGGATTCGTCACATGACAGTGAGTGCCCAGCTTTAGTCAATACGTGCTACCAGGTTTTATGTTAACATGTTGTTGCCTTGTATGCTTCAATATCATCACCTCATGTTCATCAGCTTTAAAGAATTAAAATAAATTGTAAATTTGAAATATGTACGTGATTCTATAATAACTGCCAAGCACTTGCACGAATAAAATATATGTCTGCTTTGTATTATTTTAACATAGCATGATAGATACAAAAATGTATGACTTTTGGCCGATTCTTGAACATGTTAGAACACCTATAAAAAAAAAATAAAGCTTGAAAGTAAAATCAATTTATATCAGCAATTATGGCCCTTTCTTGAGTGTCAATCAAACTTAAATGACCAATCATAACATGAACACGGCCATGAATACATACACATTTCACATACACATGTTGTCCCACAAAAGCATGTTTGTGTACATTTTTACACTGGGGCCTTAGCAACAATATCCAAAGGGCGGGCTAAGCGAAAAGGTCTAAAAGTACTGTAGTTAATCCATCAGTGAACCTCATCATACAGTATTGTATCAACCAGTGTAACCTCAAATATCTCACATGAATGAATCGCATAGAGGCTTTGCTTGCCATGATCCACTATTACTATAATTATAACCCAGAGGTGACGGAACTATGGGGGTGCTGCGTTATGGAGAGTAACGTGTGACCGGAAATGGTCTGCTGTCAGTTACGGTGATTAATTAGCGAAGATATGGAGACGATTATTTCTAGGTTCCCTCTTTCCAAGAGGGGATGCAAATGCTTTGTGAAAATGAGTATGCCGCGGTACTCATTTTCACAAAGGAATACATGCAGCTGGTTAGCTAACAATATGCAAATGTTACATGAACACCTGGGAAGGAATGTGCAGTCACGTTCTGCTGTCTAGCAAACGTCTGTACTGTAGCGTGGGGGAACGGTAAGCATAAGTTGGTTAGCCAACAATATGCAAATGTTACATGAAAACCTAGGAAGGTAATGGCACATCACGTTCTGTTGCCTAGACTACTGATGTACTGTGTAGCGGGGGACGGTGAGGATTTATTAGTAAGACTACGCCTAAGTAGACAGTGCAATTATTTGTGTTAGAAAGTACACTTTCGAAAGAAATAAATTAAAATAAGAAAAAAAAATTTAACTAAGAATAATTCAGTTGCAGACATACCTTGTTTTAAGTATTATACAATGCTAACAATGCGGCTCTTGTTGCCATAGCTAGGCAAGGCATCCATTTGCAAAGCAGTGGTGTTTATCCATGATAAAAGCACGCTGGGAAAGCTTGCCTTACCAGAAAAAGTTGACGTAATCTTATGACGTATGCATGTTAACTATATTGTGAGTGTGACATCACCAAAAAATAAAAATTTTCTATTATAACAAAAATATTAATAACTACAAGGTTTGTGGGCTTAAATTCCATAATACAAATTAAGGGTAGCAACATCTCCTTGCCATAAAAATTACAGCTCCCACTGACGTCTCAGTCGAGAAATACGGGTAACTGAAGTTTTCCTCGCAAATCTGACTACAAAACCAAATCCAAATTTGATGTTCCACTTCTGACTTTGAGTTGTGCTTCGCACACGCTGTTGAGGGCGGCGTTCCGGGAACCCTGCGTCCAGCATATTCCTTTTTATAAGTCAATCGTAACGTCATCACTGCAACTCCCAACGTTATTTGCCTATCCCCCACAGTCCAATAATTTTTCGATTTGGACGCTTTGCTTGATTTGTTTAGGTTCGTGTGCAAAAATACTGTATACCTAATTGTTTCGTGACCGTGAAGATATTGCACAGAGCGATGAAAATTGAATTGTTATTAAAAAATTACTTTTGTAAAACAAGGTTAATTAGAAAGTTACTTCAAATTCTATATTAAGTATGAACAGAATTTCTTGAATGAATGAACCCGTGGCTAGAGATATGGACTGTATTTCTACTTCTGTAATGGAGTACTGTATTCCATATCTGAATTATAAGTCATTTTAAGTTACTATTGACATAATTATTGTAGAATTTGTTCTACAAAGTTGATTAATTATAATTCTGGGTGTGTCACTGAAGGAAGTGTAATGTTAATGTTGATATACAATACAGTAAAATAAAAATTCACAATACAGAATAAAACTGAAAATCTAAGGAGGCAAGGATTAACAAAAGCAATAAAAATCGCTGTAGCTCACAAGCTAGT